>NC_064643.1:95044651-95347151 GCF_023864345.2 Schistocerca serialis cubense
ACCTCATTGCAACACCTAGTCAAATTTCTGCTCTTGTTGTTGCGCACCGCTTGGAGGAACTGCATTGCAAATAATAATATTCCTTTTTTTTTTTTTTTTTTTTAATCTAATTGAAAACTGAAACTTTTGTTTAAGGGAAGTGGAACGAAATAGTTACTTCAATAAAAATGAAAATTTTATGTAAAATTGCTTTTGAAATCAAAGTTATTATTGGGGGCACTTGTTGAAAATTAGTTACAATAGTTAAACTCTACATTATCCGATGATTATCTTAATTAACAGTATACCTCATTCAGCATCTTGACCAGTGTTGTCGCCAGACCACATCACGCAACCCCACTGGACTGCTACCACTGACCGACTGCTCTGCATGACGACTACTAGCGTACTGCACGCGACGACTACTGACAGAGTACTGCTCTCAACTAGACAGAGCTACAGACTCGCAACGACTGACTGACAGCCTGAGAACCGCTCGCAACACTCGCGCGGTCAAGCGCATACTCTCTGGTCACAGATGCTACAATGCCTCGCCATCGCTGCTATGTTACATACGTGTTTCATATTTTTTTTTTTTTTTTTTTTTACTTGTCGTTTTACTTTGTTTTGATCTTGAATAAATCTGCGGAAACGCGTATCACTGTTCTGTATGTGCTGATTAAAGCGCTCGTTAATCTGAGTATTCTGTTGTTCGAATTTCGCGTCTTTCTTTGCGTCCATAGTGCGCGAAAGTTCTACCGTCATTGCTTTAAACTCATCCCGTAATTGTGTAGCTTTTTCAGAGCATTGGATAGCGACTCCGCTAATTTCGTCTCTGAGTGTTTCTGTTGCGGCTGTTTGCATTTCCCTTAATTCTTGCGCAACAGACTTAATTTCTTCGCTATTTTTTCGTGAACAAGCCTCAATTTCCACGCGCAACTGTTCCTTAGTGTCATGGCACTGCGCGGCAACGTCTCTAATTTGTTCACTAAGCTGTCTGGAATTGTCGTCTAATTTTTTATTAAGTTGTTTGAGATTTTCGTCATTATTGTCAAGTTTTTTATTTAAGTGTTTGGCCTGTTCACTCTGTTGTTTGGAATTGTTATCAAATCTTTCATTAAACTGCTTAGTCATTTGTAGCAACAATGCCATAATTGGATTCGACTCAAAGTCAGCATTTCTATTCTCAGTGCTGTTTAATGGTGGATCTGGAATTGTTTCGCTTTCTGTAACCACTTGGTTATTTTTAGATTTACAAAAAGATTTGTCAGTCGAATGTACACTGTCGGTCATTATTTCGGAATTAAATGGATCCGTCGTACTTTCAGGACACTGTCCATTTACATTAGACAAATTTGTCTGTACATTACTTGGATTTTCTAAATCGGGTGTGTTAAGCTCGGCCGCGCTCATTACAATAGAGCGTTCTGCGTCATCAATTGTCGTCAAATCAACAGACGAGACAATTGAGTTCGTTTGTTCATTATCAAGGTAAAAGTCATCACTAGTGGTTGGAATGCACTGATTGTTAGTGAACGCAGGATTGTCATCATTACACTGCGTGTCACATGTCCTATCGGTAAAGTTGTTTGCGTCGGTAATTTCATTCATAATACCTCGCGATACACTATTCACAGTCTTTCGCGGCATTTTTGCAATAGTCACAATTATTCACAAAACAAATAAGCACAATGCAAAAGTAACACACAAATACAACAGAGCAAAGAATTGCCGTTGACCTGTAGAAAGAAAGTCACAAGTTAATAAAAGCGTTGCGCCAAATCCTAATTATATTTAAGCAAATAAGAGCAGATATCTGACTGTTGCTCAAAAGACTCTCAACGAAATACGATCCTGGACTGGGGGTCGCCAAGTGTAACCTCCCCACAAAAATTTACATGACAGAAATATTATTTAAGAATGCCAATGGACATTGCGCTAAGTGTAACCTCTCCACTGAAATTTTAAAGACAGAAATAATAAATGAATAGGAGCCAAACGTAACCTCCCTAGCAATTAAATTTAATGACAATAAAAGTGAGAATCGCAATCTGACTCAAGTATAAGTTCTTCATAAAAAATTAAGGTCCATTCAGTGATAAGAAAATCTCAGTGATAATAATGATTCAATTAAACCGAAATATCGGTCTTTGGCCCTGTGCAAAAATCGAAATTAAATTCTTACCTCATTGCAACACCTAGTCAAATTTCTGCTCTTGTTGTTGCGCACCGCTTGGAGGAACTGCATTGCAAATAATAATATTCCCTTTTTTTTTTTTTTTTTGTAATCTAATTGAAAACTGAAACTTTTGTTTAAGGGAAGTGGAACGAAATAGTTACTTCAATAAAAATGAAAATTTTATGTAAAATTGCTTTTGAAATCAAAGTTATTATTGGGGGCACTTGTTGAAAATTAGTTACAATAGTTAAACTCTACATTATCCGATGATTATCTTAATTAACAGTATACCTCATTCAGCATCTTGACCAGTGTTGTCGCCAGACCACATCACGCAACCCCACTGGACTGCTACCACTGACCGACTGCTCTGCATGACGACTACTAGCGTACTGCACGCGACGACTACTGACAGAGTACTGCTCTCAACTAGACAGAGCTACAGACTCGCAACGACTGACTGACAGACTGAGAACCGCTCGCAACACTCGCGCGGTCAAGCGCATACTCTCTGGTCACAGATGCTACAATGCCTCGCCATCGCTGCCTATGTTACATACGTGTTTCATATTTTTTTTTTTTTTTTTTTACTTGTCGTTTTACTTTGTTTTGATCTTGAATAAATCTGCGGAAACGGCGTATCACTGTTCTGTATGTGCTGATTAAAGCGCTCGTTAATCTGAGTATTCTGTTGTTCGAATTTCGCGTCTATCTTTGCGTCCATAGTGCGCGAAAGTTCTACCGTCATTGCTTTAAACTCATCCCCGTAATTGTGTAGCTTTTTCAGAGCATTGGATAGCGACATCGCTAATTTCGTCTCTGAGTGTTTCTGTTGCGGCTGTTTGCATTTCCCTTAATTCTTGCGCAACAGACTTAATTTCTTCGCTATTTTTTCGTGAACAAGCCTCAATTTCCACGCGCAACTGTTCCTTAGTGTCATGGCACTGCGCGGCAACGTCTCTAATTTGTTCACTAAGCTGTCCTGGAATTGTCGTCTAATTTTTTATTAAGTTGTTTGAGTTTTTCCGTTATTATTGTCAAGTTTTTTATTTAAGTGTTTGGCCTGTTCACTCTGTTGTTTGGAATTGTTATCAAATCTTTCATTAAACTGCTTAGTCATTTGTAGCAACAATGCCATAATTGGGATTCGACTCAAAGTCAGTATTTCTATTCTCAGTGCTGTTTAATGGTGGATCTGGAATTGTTTCGCTTTCTGTAACCATTTGGTTATTTTTAGATTTACAAAAAGATTTGTCAGTCGAATGTACACAGTCGGTCATTATTTCGGAATTAAATGGATCCGTAGTACTTTCAGAACACTGTCCATTTACATTAGACAAATTGTCTGTACATTACTTGGATTTTCTAAATCGGGTTGTGTTAAGCTCGGCCGCGCTCATTACAATAGAGCGTTCTGCGTCATCAATTGTCCGTCAAATTAACAGACGAGACAATTGAGTTCGTTTGTTCATTATCAAGGTAAAAGTCATCACTAGTGGTTGGAATGTCACTGATTGTTAGTGAACGCAGGATTGTCATCATTACACTGCGTGTCACATGTCCTATCGGTAAAGTTGTTTGCGTCGGTAATTTCATTCATAATACCTCGCGATACACTATTCACAGTCTTTCGCGGCATTTTTGCAATAGTCACAATTATTCACAAAACAAATAAGCACAATGCAAAAGTAACACACAAATACAACAGAGCAAAGAATTGCCGTTGACCTGTAGAAAGAAAGTCACAAGTTAATAAAAGCGTTGCGCCAAATCCTAATTATATTTAAGCAAATAAGAGCAGATATCTGACTGTTGCTCAAAAGACTCTCAACGAAATACGATCCTGGACTGGGGGTCGCCAAGTGTAACCTCCCCACAAAAATTTACATGACAGAAATATTATTTAAGAATGCCAATGGACATTGCGCTAAGTGTAACCTCTCCACTGAAATTTTAAAGACAGAAATAATAAATGAATAGGAGCCAAACGTAACCTCCCTAGCAATTAAATTTAATGACAATAAAAGTGAGAATCGCAATCTGACTCAAGTATAAGTTCTTCATAAAAAATTAAGGTCCATTCAGTGATAAGAAAATCTCAGTGATAATAATGATTCAATTAAACCGAAATATCGGTCTTTGGCCCTGTGCAAAAATCGAAATTAAATTCTTACCTCATTGCAACACCTAGTCAAATTTCTGCTCTTGTTGTTGCGCACCGCTTGGAGGAACTGCATTGCAAATAATAATATTCCTTTTTTTTTTTTTTTTTTTTTTTTTTTTTTGTAATCTAATTGAAAACTGGAACTTTTGTTTAAGGGAAGTGGAACGAAATAGTTACTTCAATAAAAATGAAAATTTTATGTAAAATTGCTTTTGAAATCAAAGTTATTATTGGGGGCACTTGTTGAAAATTAGTTACAATAGTTAAACTCTACATTATCCGATGATTATCTTAATTAACAGTATACCTCATTCAGCATCTTGACCAGTGTTGTCGCCAGACCACATCACGCAACCCCACTGGACTGCTACCACTGACCGACTGCTCTGCATGACGACTACTAGCGTACTGCATGCGACGACTACTGACAGAGTACTGCTCTCAACTAGACAGAGCTACAGACTCGCAACGACTGACTGACAGACTGAGAACCGCTCGCAACACTCGCGCGGTCAAGCGCATACTCTCTGGTCACAGATGCTACAATGCCTCGCCATCGCTGCTATGTTACATACGTGTTTCATATTTTTTTTTTTTTTTTTTTACTTGTCGTTTTACTTTGTTTTGATCTTGAATAAATCTGCGGAAACGCGTATCACTGTTCTGTATGTGCTGATTAAAGCGCTCGTTAATCTGAGTATTCTGTTGTTCGAATTTCGCGTCTATCTTTGCGTCCATAGTGCGCGAAAGTTCTACCGTCATTGCTTTAAACTCATCCCGTAATTGTGTAGCTTTTTCAGAGCATTGGATAGCGACTCCGCTAATTTCGTCTCTGAGTGTTTCTGTTGCGGCTGTTTGCATTTCCCTTAATTCTTGCGCAACAGACTTAATTTCTTCGCTATTTTTTCGTGAACAAGCCTCAATTTCCACGCGCAACTGTTCCTTAGTGTCATGGCACTGCGCGGCAACGTCTCTAATTTGTTCACTAAGCTGTCTGGAATTGTCGTCTAATTTTTTATTAAGTTGTTTGAGATTTTCGTCATTATTGTCAAGTTTTTTATTTAAGTGTTTGGCCTGTTCACTCTGTTGTTTGGAATTGTTATCAAATCTTTCATTAAACTGCTTAGTCATTTGTAGCAACAATGCCATAATTGGATTCGACTCAAAGTCAGCATTTCTATTCTCAGTGCTGTTTAATGGTGGATCTGGAATTGTTTCGCTTTCTGTAACCATTTGGTTATTTTTAGATTTACAAAAAGATTTGTCAGTCGAATGTACACTGTCGGTCATTATTTCGGAATTAAATGGATCCGTCGTACTTTCAGAACACTGTCCATTTACATTAGACAAATTTGTCTGTACATTACTTGGATTTTCTAAATCGGGTGTGTTAAGCTCGGCCGCGCTCATTACAATAGAGCGTTCTGCGTCATCAATTGTCGTCAAATTAACAGACGAGACAATTGAGTTCGTTTGTTCATTATCAAGGTAAAAGTCATCACTAGTGGTTGGAATGCACTGATTGTTAGTGAACGCAGGATTGTCATCATTACACTGCGTGTCACATGTCCTATCGGTAAAGTTGTTTGCGTCGGTAATTTCATTCATAATACCTCGCGATACACTATTCACAGTCTTTCGCGGCATTTTTGCAATAGTCACAATTATTCACAAAACAAATAAGCACAATGCAAAAGTAACACACAAATACAACAGAGCAAAGAACTGCCGTTGACCTGTAGAAAGAAAGTCACAAGTTAATAAAAGCGTTGCGCCAAATCCTAATTATATTTAAGCAAATAAGAGCAGATATCTGACTGTTGCTCAAAAGACTCTCAACGAAATACGATCCAGGACTGGGGGTCGCCAAGTGTAACCTCCCCACAAAAATTTACATGACAGAAATATTATTTAAGAATGCCAATGGACATTGCGCTAAGTGTAACCTCTCCACTGAAATTTTAAAGACAGAAATAATAAATGAATCGGAGCCAAACGTAACCTCCCTAGCAATTAAATTTAATGACAATAAAAGTGAGAATCGCAATCTGACTCAAGTATAAGTTCTTCATAAAAAATTAAGGTCCATTCAGTGATAAGAAAATCTCAGTGATAATAATGATTCAATTAAACCGAAATATCGGTCTTTGGCCCTGTGCAAAAATCAAAATTAAATTCTTACCTCATTGCAACACCTAGTCAAATTTCTGCTCTTGTTGTTGCGCACCGCTTGGAGGAACTTTTTTGTAATCTAATTGAAAACTGAAACTTTTGTTTAAGGGAAGTGGAACGAAATAGTTACTTCAATAAAAATGAAAATTTTATGTAAAATTGCTTTTGAAATCAAAGTTATTATTGGGGGCACTTGTTGAAAATTAGTTACAATAGTTAAACTCTACATTATCCGATGATTATCTTAATTAACAGTATACCTCATTCAGCATCTTGACCAGTGTTGTCGCCAGACCACATCACGCAACCCCACTGGACTGCTACCACTGACCGACTGCTCTGCATGACGACTACTAGCGTACTGCACGCGATGACTACTGACAGAGTACTGCTCTCAACTAGACAGAGCTACAGACTCGCAACGACTGACTGACAGACTGAGAACCGCTCGCAACACTCGCGCGGTCAAGCGCATACTCTCTGGTCACAGATGCTACAATGCCTCGCCATCGCTGCTATGTTACATACGTGTTTCATATATATTTTTTTTTTTTTACTTGATGTTTTACTTTGTTTTGATCTTGAATAAATCTGCGGAAACGCGTATCACTGTTCTGTATGTGCTGATTAAAGCGCTCGTTAATCTGAGTATTCTGTTGTTCGAATTTCGCGTCTATCTTTGCGTCCATAGTGCGCGAAAGTTCTACCGTCATTGCTTTAAACTCATCCCGTAATTGTGTAGCTTTTTCAGAGCATTGGATAGCGACTCCGCTAATTTCGTCTCTGAGTGTTTCTGTTGCGGCTGTTTGCATTTCCCTTAATTCTTGCGCAACAGACTTAATTTCTTCGCTATTTTTTCGTGAACAAGCCTCAATTTCCACGCGCAACTGTTCCTTAGTGTCATGGCACTGCGCGGCAACGTCTCTAATTTGTTCACTAAGCTGTCTGGAATTGTCGTCTAATTTTTTATTAAGTTGTTTGAGATTTTCGTCATTATTGTCAAGTTTTTTATTTAAGTGTTTGGCCTGTTCACTCTGTTGTTTGGAATTGTTATCAAATCTTTCATTAAACTGCTTAGTCATTTGTAGCAACAATGCCATAATTGGATTCGACTCAAAGTCAGCATTTCTATTCTCAGTGCTGTTTAATGGTGGATCTGGAATTGTTTCGCTTTCTGTAACCATTTGGTTATTTTTAGATTTACAAAAAGATTTGTCAGTCGAATGTACACTGTCGGTCATTATTTCGGAATTAAATGGATCCGTCGTACTTTCAGAACACTGTCCATTTACATTAGACAAATTTGTCTGTACATTACTTGGATTTTCTAAATCGGGTGTGTTAAGCTCGGCCGCGCTCATTACAATAGAGCGTTCTGCATCATCAATTGTCGTCAAATTAACAGACGAGACAATTGAGTTCGTTTGTTCATTATCAAGGTAAAAGTCATCACTAGTGGTTGGAATGCACTGATTGTTAGTGAACGCAGGATTGTCATCATTACACTGCGTGTCACATGTCCTATCGGTAAAGTTGTTTGCGTCGGTAATTTCATTCATAATACCTCGCGATACACTATTCACAGTCTTTCGCGGCATTTTTGCAATAGTCACAATTATTCACAAAACAAATAAGCACAATGCAAAAGTAACACACAAATACAACAGAGCAAAGAACTGCCGTTGACCTGTAGAAAGAAAGTCACAAGTTAATAAAAGCGTTGCGCCAAATCCTAATTATATTTAAGCAAATAAGAGCAGATATCTGACTGTTGCTCAAAAGACTCTCAACGAAATACGATCCAGGACTGGGGGTCGCCAAGTGTAACCTCCCCACAAAAATTTACATGACAGAAATATTATTTAAGAATGCCAATGGACATTGCGCTAAGTGTAACCTCTCCACTGAAATTTTAAAGACAGAAATAATAAATGAATCGGAGCCAAACGTAACCTCCCTAGCAATTAAATTTAATGACAATAAAAGTGAGAATCGCAATCTGACTCAAGTATAAGTTCTTCATAAAAAATTAAGGTCCATTCAGTGATAAGAAAATCTCAGTGATAATAATGATTCAATTAAACCGAAATATCGGTCTTTGGCCCTGTGCAAAAATCAAAATTAAATTCTTACCTCATTGCAACACCTAGTCAAATTTCTGCTCTTGTTGTTGCGCACCGCTTGGAGGAACTTTTTTGTAATCTAATTGAAAACTGAAACTTTTGTTTAAGGGAAGTGGAACGAAATAGTTACTTCAATAAAAATGAAAATTTTATGTAAAATTGCTTTTGAAATCAAAGTTATTATTGGGGGCACTTGTTGAAAATTAGTTACAATAGTTAAACTCTACATTATCCGATGATTATCTTAATTAACAGTATACCTCATTCAGCATCTTGACCAGTGTTGTCGCCAGACCACATCACGCAACCCCACTGGACTGCTACCACTGACCGACTGCTCTGCATGACGACTACTAGCGTACTGCACGCGACGACTACTGACAGAGTACTGCTCTCAACTAGACAGAGCTACAGACTCGCAACGACTGACTGACAGACTGAGAACCGCTCGCAACACTCGCGCGGTCAAGCGCATACTCTCTGGTCACAGATGCTACAATGCCTCGCCATCGCTGCTATGTTACATACGTGTTTCATATTTTTTTTTTTTTTTTTTTACTTGTCGTTTTACTTTGTTTTGATCTTGAATAAATCTGCGGAAACGCGTATCACTGTTCTGTATGTGCTGATTAAAGCGCTCGTTAATCTGAGTATTCTGTTGTTCGAATTTCGCGTCTATCTTTGCGTCCATAGTGCGCGAAAGTTCTACCGTCATTGCTTTAAACTCATCCCGTAATTGTGTAGCTTTTTCAGAGCATTGGATAGCGACTCCGCTAATTTCGTCTCTGAGTGTTTCTGTTGCGGCTGTTTGCATTTCCCTTAATTCTTGCGCAACAGACTTAATTTCTTCGCTATTTTTTCGTGAACAAGCCTCAATTTCCACGCGCAACTGTTCCTTAGTGTCATGGCACTGCGCGGCAACGTCTCTAATTTGTTCACTAAGCTGTCTGGAATTGTCGTCTAATTTTTTATTAAGTTGTTTGAGATTTTCGTCATTATTGTCAAGTTTTTTATTTAAGTGTTTGGCCTGTTCACTCTGTTGTTTGGAATTGTTATCAAATCTTTCATTAAACTGCTTAGTCATTTGTAGCAACAATGCCATAATTGGATTCGACTCAAAGTCAGCATTTCTATTCTCAGTGCTGTTTAATGGTGGATCTGGAATTGTTTCGCTTTCTGTAACCATTTGGTTATTTTTAGATTTACAAAAAGATTTGTCAGTCGAATGTACACTGTCGGTCATTATTTCGGAATTAAATGGATCCGTCGTACTTTCAGAACACTGTCCATTTACATTAGACAAATTTGTCTGTACATTACTTGGATTTTCTAAATCGGGTGTGTTAAGCTCGGCCGCGCTCATTACAATAGAGCGTTCTGCGTCATCAATTGTCGTCAAATTAACAGACGAGACAATTGAGTTCGTTTGTTCATTATCAAGGTAAAAGTCATCACTAGTGGTTGGAATGCACTGATTGTTAGTGAACGCAGGATTGTCATCATTACACTGCGTGTCACATGTCCTATCGGTAAAGTTGTTTGCGTCGGTAATTTCATTCATAATACCTCGCGATACACTATTCACAGTCTTTCGCGGCATTTTTGCAATAGTCACAATTATTCACAAAACAAATAAGCACAATGCAAAAGTAACACACAAATACAACAGAGCAAAGAACTGCCGTTGACCTGTAGAAAGAAAGTCACAAGTTAATAAAAGCGTTGCGCCAAATCCTAATTATATTTAAGCAAATAAGAGCAGATATCTGACTGTTGCTCAAAAGACTCTCAACGAAATACGATCCAGGACTGGGGGTCGCCAAGTGTAACCTCCCCACAAAAATTTACATGACAGAAATATTATTTAAGAATGCCAATGGACATTGCGCTAAGTGTAACCTCTCCACTGAAATTTTAAAGACAGAAATAATAAATGAATCGGAGCCAAACGTAACCTCCCTAGCAATTAAATTTAATGACAATAAAAGTGAGAATCGCAATCTGACTCAAGTATAAGTTCTTCATAAAAAATTAAGGTCCATTCAGTGATAAGAAAATCTCAGTGATAATAATGATTCAATTAAACCGAAATATCGGTCTTTGGCCCTGTGCAAAAATCAAAATTAAATTCTTACCTCATTGCAACACCTAGTCAAATTTCTGCTCTTGTTGTTGCGCACCGCTTGGAGGAACTTTTTTGTAATCTAATTGAAAACTGAAACTTTTGTTTAAGGGAAGTGGAACGAAATAGTTACTTCAATAAAAATGAAAATTTTATGTAAAATTGCTTTTGAAATCAAAGTTATTATTGGGGGCACTTGTTGAAAATTAGTTACAATAGTTAAACTCTACATTATCCGATGATTATCTTAATTAACAGTATACCTCATTCAGCATCTTGACCAGTGTTGTCGCCAGACCACATCACGCAACCCCACTGGACTGCTACCACTGACCGACTGCTCTGCATGACGACTACTAGCGTACTGCACGCGACGACTACTGACAGAGTACTGCTCTCAACTAGACAGAGCTACAGACTCGCAACGACTGACTGACAGACTGAGAACCGCTCGCAACACTCGCGCGGTCAAGCGCATACTCTCTGGTCACAGATGCTACAATGCCTCGCCATCGCTGCTATGTTACATACGTGTTTCATATATATTTTTTTTTTTTTTTACTTGATGTTTTACTTTGTTTTGATCTTGAATAAATCTGCGGAAACGCGTATCACTGTTCTGTATGTGCTGATTAAAGCGCTCGTTAATCTGAGTATTCTGTTGTTCGAATTTCGCGTCTATCTTTGCGTCCATAGTGCGCGAAAGTTCTACCGTCATTGCTTTAAACTCATCCCGTAATTGTGTAGCTTTTTCAGAGCATTGGATAGCGACTCCGCTAATTTCGTCTCTGAGTGTTTCTGTTGCGGCTGTTTGCATTTCCCTTAATTCTTGCGCAACAGACTTAATTTCTTCGCTATTTTTTCGTGAACAAGCCTCAATTTCCACGCGCAACTGTTCCTTAGTGTCATGGCACTGCGCGGCAACGTCTCTAATTTGTTCACTAAGCTGTCTGGAATTGTCGTCTAATTTTTTATTAAGTTGTTTGAGATTTTCGTCATTATTGTCAAGTTTTTTATTTAAGTGTTTGGCCTGTTCACTCTGTTGTTTGGAATTGTTATCAAATCTTTCATTAAACTGCTTAGTCATTTGTAGCAACAATGCCATAATTGGATTCGACTCAAAGTCAGCATTTCTATTCTCAGTGCTGTTTAATGGTGGATCTGGAATTGTTTCGCTTTCTGTAACCATTTGGTTATTTTTAGATTTACAAAAAGATTTGTCAGTCGAATGTACACTGTCGGTCATTATTTCGGAATTAAATGGATCTGTCGTACTTTCAGAACACTGTCCATTTACATTAGACAAATTTGTCTGTACATTACTTGGATTTTCTAAATCGGTGTGTTAAGCTCGGCCGCGCTCATTACAATAGAGCGTTCTGCGTCATCAATTGTCGTCAAATTAACAGACGAGACAATTGAGTTCGTTTGTTCATTATCAAGGTAAAAGTCATCACTAGTGGTTGGAATGCACTGATTGTTAGTGAACGCAGGATTGTCATCATTACACTGCGTGTCACATGTCCTATCGGTAAAGTTGTTTGCGTCGGTAATTTCATTCATAATACCTCGCGATACACTATTCACAGTCTTTCGCGGCATTTTTGCAATAGTCACAATTATTCACAAAACAAATAAGCACAATGCAAAAGTAACACACAAATACAACAGAGCAAAGAATTGCCGTTGACCTGTAGAAAGAAACTCACAAGTTAATAAAAGCGTTGCGCCAAATCCTAATTATATTTAAGCAAATAAGAGCAGATATCTGACTGTTGCTCAAAAGACTCTCAACGAAATACGATCCTGGACTGGGGGTCGCCAAGTGTAACCTCCCCACAAAAATTTACATGACAGAAATATTATTTAAGAATGCCAATGGACATTGCGCTAAGTGTAACCTCTCCACTGAAATTTTAAAGACAGAAATAATAAATGAATAGGAGCCAAATGTAACCTCCCTAGCAATTAAATTTAATGACAATAAAAGTGAGAATCGCAATCTGACTCAAGTATAAGTTCTTCATAAAAAATTAAGGTCCATTCAGTGATAAGAAAATCTCAGTGATAATAATGATTCAATTAAACCGAAATATCGGTCTTTGGCCCTGTGCAAAAATCAAAATTAAATTCTTACCTCATTGCAACACCTAGTCAAATTTCTGCTCTTGTTGTTGCGCACCGCTTGGAGGAACTGCATTGCAAATAATAATATTCCTTTTTTTTTTTTTTTTTTTTTTTGTAATCTAATTGAAAACTGAAACTTTTGTTTAAGGGAAGTGGAACGAAATAGTTACTTCAATAAAAATGAAAATTTTATGTAAAATTGCTTTTGAAATCAAAGTTATTATTGGGGGCACTTGTTGAAAATTAGTTACAATAGTTAAACTCTACATTATCCGATGATTATCTTAATTAACAGTATACCTCATTCAGCATCTTGACCAGTGTTGTCGCCAGACCACATCACGCAACCCCACTGGACTGCTACCACTGACCGACTGCTCTGCATGACGACTACTAGCGTACTGCACGCGACGACTACTGACAGAGTACTGCTCTCAACTAGACAGAGCTACAGACTCGCAACGACTGACTGACAGACTGAGAACCGCTCGCAACACTCGCGCGGTCAAGCGCATACTCTCTGGTCACAGATGCTACAATGCCTCGCCATCGCTGCTATGTTACATACGTGTTTCATATTTTTTTTTTTTTTTTTTTACTTGTCGTTTTACTTTGTTTTGATCTTGAATAAATCTGCGGAAACGCGTATCACTGTTCTGTATGTGCTGATTAAAGCGCTCGTTAATCTGAGTATTCTGTTGTTCGAATTTCGCGTCTATCTTTGCGTCCATAGTGCGCGAAAGTTCTACCGTCATTGCTTTAAACTCATCCCGTAATTGTGTAGCTTTTTCAGAGCATTGGATAGCGACTCCGCTAATTTCGTCTCTGAGTGTTTCTGTTGCGGCTGTTTGCATTTCCCTTAATTCTTGCGCAACAGACTTAATTTCTTCGCTATTTTTTCGTGAACAAGCCTCAATTTCCACGCGCAACTGTTCCTTAGTGTCATGGCACTGCGCGGCAACGTCTCTAATTTGTTCACTAAGCTGTCTGGAATTGTCGTCTAATTTTTTATTAAGTTGTTTGAGATTTTCGTCATTATTGTCAAGTTTTTTATTTAAGTGTTTGGCCTGTTCACTCTGTTGTTTGGAATTGTAATCAAATCTTTCATTAAACTGCTTAGTCATTTGTAGCAACAATGCCATAATTGGATTCGACTCAAAGTCAGCATTTCTATTCTCAGTGCTGTTTAATGGTGGATCTGGAATTGTTTCGCTTTCTGTAGCCATTTGGTTATTTTTAGATTTACAAAAAGATTTGTCAGTCGAATGTACACTGTCGGTCATTATTTCGGAATTAAATGGATCCGTCGTACTTTCAGAACACTGTCCATTTACATTAGACAAATTTGTCTGTACATTACTTGGATTTTCTAAATCGGGTGTGTTAAGCTCGGCCGCGCTCATTACAATAGAGCGTTCTGCGTCATCAATTGTCGTCAAATTAACAGACGAGACAATTGAGTTCGTTTGTTCATTACCAAGGTAAAAGTCATCACTAGTGGTTGGAATGCACTGATTGTTAGTGAACGCAGGATTGTCATCATTACACTGCGTGTCACATGTCCTATCGGTAAAGTTGTTTGCGTCGGTAATTTCATTCATAATACCTCGCGATACACTATTCACAGTCTTTCGCGGCATTTTTGCAATAGTCACAATTATTCACAAAACAAATAAGCACAATGCAAAAGTAACACACAAATACAACAGAGCAAAGAATTGCCGTTGACCTGTAGAAAGAAAGTCACAAGTTAATAAAAGCGTTGCGCCAAATCCTAATTATATTTAAGCAAATAAGAGCAGATATCTGACTGTTGCTCAAAAGAC
Organism: Schistocerca serialis cubense; assembly: GCF_023864345.2. NCBI lineage: Eukaryota > Metazoa > Arthropoda > Insecta > Orthoptera > Acrididae > Schistocerca > Schistocerca serialis. The sequence goes on from NC_064643.1 coordinate 95,059,344, forward strand.
TCTCAACGAAATACGATCCTGGACTGGGGGTCGCCAAGTGTAACCTCCCCACAAAAATTTACATGACAGAAATATTATTTAAGAATGCCAATGGACATTGCGCTAAGTGTAACCTCTCCACTGAAATTTTAAAGACAGAAATAATAAATGAATAGGAGCCAAACGTAACCTCCCTAGCAATTAAATTTAATGACAATAAAAGTGAGAATCGCAATCTGACTCAAGTATAAGTTCTTCATAAAAAATTAAGGTCCATTCAGTGATAAGAAAATCTCAGTGATAATAATGATTCAATTAAACCGAAATATCGGTCTTTGGCCCTGTGCAAAAATCAAAATTAAATTCTTACCTCATTGCAACACCTAGTCAAATTTCTGCTCTTGTTGTTGTGCACCGCTTGGAGGAACTGCATTGCAAATAATAATATTCCTTTTTTTTTTTTTTTTTTTTTTTACTCTAATTGAAAACTGAAACTTTTGTTTAAGGGAAGTGGAACGAAATAGTTACTTCAATAAAAATGAAAATTTTATGTAAAATTGCTTTTGAAATCAAAGTTATTATTGGGGGCACTTGTTGAAAATTAGTTACAATAGTTAAACTCTACATTATCCGATGATTATCTTAATTAACAGTATACCTCATTCAGCATCTTGACCAGTGTTGTCGCCAGACCACATCACGCAACCCCACTGGACTTCTACCACTGACCGACTGCTCTGCATGACGACTACTAGCGTACTGCACGCGACGACTACTGACAGAGTACTGCTCTCAACTAGACAGAGCTACAGACTCGCAACGACTGACTGACAGACTGAGAACCGCTCGCAACACTCGCGTGGTCAAGCGCATACTCTCTGGTCACAGATGCTACAATGCCTCGCCATCGCTGCTATGTTACATACGTGTTTCATATTTTTTTTTTTTTTTTTTTTTTACTTGTCGTTTTACTTTGTTTTGATCTTGAATAAGTCTGCGGAAACGCGTATCACTGTTCTGTATGTGCTGATTAAAGCGCTCGTTAATCTGAGTATTCTGTTGTTCGAATTTCGCGTCTATCTTTGCGTCCATAGTGCGCGAAAGTTCTACCGTCATTGCTTTAAACTCATCCCGTAATTGTGTAGCTTTTTCAGAGCATTGGATAGCGACTCCGCTAATTTCGTCTCTGAGTGTTTCTGTTGCGGCTGTTTGCATTTCCCTTAATTCTTGCGCAACAGACTTAATTTCTTCGCTATTTTTTCGTGAACAAGCCTCAATTTCCACGCGCAACTGTTCCTTAGTGTCATGGCACTGCGCGGCAACGTCTCTAATTTGTTCACTAAGCTGTCTGGAATTGTCGTCTAATTTTTTATTAAGTTGTCTGAGATTTTCGTAATTATTGTCAAGTTTTTTATTTAAGTGTTTGGCCTGTTCACTCTGTTGTTTGGAATTGTTATCAAATCTTTCATTAAACTGCTTAGTCATTTGTAGCAACAATGCCATAATTGGATTCGACTCAAAGTCAGCATTTCTATTCTCAGTGCTGTTTAATGGTGGATCTGGAATTGTTTCGCTTTCTGTAACCATTTGGTTATTTTTAGATTTACAAAAAGATTTGTCAGTCGAATGTACACTGTCGGTCATTATTTCGGAATTAAATGGATCCGTCGTACTTTCAGAACACTGTCCATTTACATTAGACAAATTTGTCTGTACATTACTTGGATTTTCTAAATCGGGTGTGTTAAGCTCGGCCGCGCTCATTACAATAGAGCGTTCTGCGTCATCAATTGTCGTCAAATTAACAGACGAGACAATTGAGTTCGTTTGTTCATTATCAAGGTAAAAGTCATCACTAGTGGTTGGAATGCACTGATTGTTAGTGGACGCAGGATTGTCATCATTACACTGCGTGTCACATGTCCTATCGGTAAAGTTGTTTGCGTCGGTAATTTCATTCATAATACCTCGCGATACACTATTCACAGTCTTTCGCGGCATTTTTGCAATAGTCACAATTATTCACAAAACAAATAAGCACAATGCAAAAGTAACACACAAATACAACAGAGCAAAGAATTGCCGTTGACCTGTAGAAAGAAAGTCACAAGTTAATAAAAGCGTTGCGCCAAATCCTAATTATATTTAAGCAAATAAGAGCAGATATCTGACTGTTGCTCAAAAGACTCTCAACGAAATACGATCCTGGACTGGGGGTCGCCAAGTGTAACCTCCCCACAAAAATTTACATGACAGAAATATTATTTAAGAATGCCAATGGACATTGCGCTAAGTGTAACCTCTCCACTGAAATTTTAAAGACAGAAATAATAAATGAATAGGAGCCAAACGTAACCTCCCTAGCAATTAAATTTAATGACAATAAAAGTGAGAATCGCAATCTGACTCAAGTATAAGTTCTTCATAAAAAATTAAGGTCCATTCAGTGATAAGAAAATCTCAGTGATAATAATGATTCAATTAAACCGAAATATCGGTCTTTGGCCCTGTGCAAAAATCAAAATTAAATTCTTACCTCATTGCAACACCTAGTCAAATTTCTGCTCTTGTTGTTGTGCACCGCTCGGAGGAACTGCATTGCAAATAATAATATTCCTTTTTTTTTTTTTTTTTTTAATCTAATTGAAAACTGAAACTTTTGTTTAAGGGAAGTGGAACGAAATAGTTACTTCAATAAAAATGAAAATTTTATGTAAAATTGCTTTTGAAATCAAAGTTATTATTGGGGGCACTTGTTGAAAATTAGTTACAATAGTTAAACTCTACATTATCCGATGATTATCTTAATTAACAGTATACCTCATTCAGCATCTTGACCAGTGTTGTCGCCAGACCACATCACGCAACCCCACTGGACTGCTACCACTGACCGACTGCTCTGCATGACGACTACTAGCGTACTGCACGCGACGACTACTGACAGAGTACTGCTCTCAACTAGACAGAGCTACAGACTCGCAACGACTGACTGACAGACTGAGAACCGCTCGCAACACTCGCGCGGTCAAGCGCATACTCTCTGGTCACAGATGCTACAATGCCTCGCCATCGCTGCTATGTTACATACGTGTTTCATATTTTTTTTTTTTTTTTTTTTTACTTGTCGTTTTACTTTGTTTTGATCTTGAATAAATCTGCGGAAACGCGTATCACTGTTCTGTATGTGCTGATTAAAGCGCTCGTTAATCTGAGTATTCTGTTGTTCGAATTTCGCGTCTATCTTTGCGTCCATAGTGCGCGAAAGTTCTACCGTCATTGCTTTAAACTCATCCCGTAATTGTGTAGCTTTTTCAGAGCATTGGATAGCGACTCCGCTAATTTCGTCTCTGAGTGTTTCTGTTGCGGCTGTTTGCATTTCCCTTAATTCTTGCGCAACAGACTTAATTTCTTCGCTATTTTTTCGTGAACAAGCCTCAATTTCCACGCGCAACTGTTCCTTAGTGTCATGGCACTGCGCGGCAACGTCTCTAATTTGTTCACTAAGCTGTCTGGAATTGTCGTCTAATTTTAATTAAGTTGTTTGAGATTTTCGTCATTATTGTCAAGCTTTTTATTTAAGTGTTTGGCCTGTTCACTCTGTTGTTTGGAATTGTTATCAAATCTTTCATTAAACTGCTTAGTCATTTGTAGCAACAATGCCATAATTGGATTCGACTCAAAGTCAGCATTTCTATTCTCAGTGCTGTTTAATGGTGGATCTGGAATTGTTTCGCTTTCTGTAACCATTTGGTTATTTTTAGATTTACAAAAAGATTTGTCAGTCGAATGTACACTGTCGGTCATTATTTCGGAATTAAATGGATCCGTCGTACTTTCAGAACACTGTCCATTTACATTAGACAAATTTGTCTGTACATTACTTGGATTTTCTAAATCGGGTGTGTTAAGCTCGGCCGCGCTCATTACAATAGAGCGTTCTGCGTCATCAATTGTCGTCAAATTAACAGACGAGACAATTGAGTTCGTTTGTTCATTATCAAGGTAAAAGTCATCACTAGTGGTTGGAATGCACTGATTGTTAGTGAACGCAGGATTGTCATCATTACACTACGTGTCACATGTCCTATCGGTAAAGTTGTTTGCGTCGGTAATTTCATTCATAATACCGTCGCGATACACTATTCACAGTCTTTCGCGGCATTTTTGCAATAGTCACAATTATTCACAAAACAAATAAGCACAATGCAAAAGTAACACACAAATACAACAGAGCAAAGAATTGCCGTTGACCTGTAGAAAGAAAGTCACAAGTTAATAAAAGCGTTGCGCCAAATCCTAATTATATTTAAGCAAATAAGAGCAGATATCTGACTGTTGCTCAAAAGACTCTCAACGAAATACGATCCTGGACTGGGGGTCGCCAAGTGTAACCTCCCCACAAAAATTTACATGACAGAAATATTATTTAAGAATGCCAATGGACATTGCGCTAAGTGTAACCTCTCCACTGAAATTTTAAAGACAGAAATAATAAATGAATAGGAGCCAAACGTAACCTCCCTAGCAATTAAATTTAATGACAATAAAAGTGAGAATCGCAATCTGACTCAAGTATAAGTTCTTCATAAAAAATTAAGGTCCATTCAGTGATAAGAAAATCTCAGTGATAATAATGATTCAATTAAACCGAAATATCGGTCTTTGGCCCTGTGCAAAAATCAAAATTAAATTCTTACCTCATTGCAACACCTAGTCAAATTTCTGCTCTTGTTGTTGCGCACCGCTTGGAGGAACTGCATTGCAAATAATAATATTCCTTTTTTTTTTTTTTTTTTTTTTGTAATCTAATTGAAAACTGAAACTTTTGTTTAAGGGAAGTGGAACGAAATAGTTACTTCAATAAAAATGAAAATTTTATGTAAAATTGCTTTTGAAATCAAAGTTATTATTGGGGGCACTTGTTGAAAATTAGTTACAATAGTTAAACTCTACATTATCCGATGATTATCTTAATTAACAGTATACCTCATTCAGCATCTTGACCAGTGTTGTCGCCAGACCACATCACGCAACCCCACTGGACTGCTACCACTGACCGACTGCTCTGCATGACGACTACTAGCGTACTGCACGCGACGACTACTGACAGAGTACTGCTCTCAACTAGACAGAGCTACAGACTCGCAACGACTGACTGACAGACTGAGAACCGCTCGCAACACTCGCGCGGTCAAGCGCATACTCTCTGGTCACAGATGCTACAATGCCTCGCCATCGCTGCTATGTTACATACGTGTTTCATATTTTTTTTTTTTTTTTTTTTTTACTTGTCGTTTTACTTTGTTTTGATCTTGAATAAATCTGCGGAAACGCGTATCACTGTTCTGTATGTGCTGATTAAAGCGCTCGTTAATCTGAGTATTCTGTTGTTCGAATTTCGCGTCTATCTTTGCGTCCATAGTGCGCGAAAGTTCTACCGTCATTGCTTTAAACTCATCCCGTAATTGTGTAGCTTTTTCAGAGCATTGGATAGCGACTCCGCTAATTTCGTCTCTGAGTGTTTCTGTTGCGGCTGTTTGCATTTCCCTTAATTCTTGCGCAACAGACTTAATTTCTTCGCTATTTTTTCGTGAACAAGCCTCAATTTCCACGCGCAACTGTTCCTTAGTGTCATGGCACTGCGCGGCAACGTCTCTAATTTGTTCACTAAGCTGTCTGGAATTGTCGTCTAATTTTTTATTAAGTTGTTTGAGATTTTCGTCATTATTGTCAAGTTTTTTATTTAAGTGTTTGGCCTGTTCACTCTGTTGTTTGGAATTGTTATCAAATCTTTCATTAAACTGCTTAGTCATTTGTAGCAACAATGCCATAATTGGATTCGACTCAAAGTCAGCATTTCTATTCTCAGTGCTGTTTAATGGTGGATCTGGAATTGTTTCGCTTTCTGTAACCATTTGGTTATTTTTAGATTTACAAAAAGATTTGTCAGTCGAATGTACACTGTCGGTCATTATTTCGGAATTAAATGGATCCGTCGTACTTTCAGAACACTGTCCATTTACATTAGACAAATTTGTCTGTACATTACTTGGATTTTCTAAATCGGGTGTGTTAAGCTCGGCCGCGCTCATTACAATAGAGCGTTCTGCGTCATCAATTGTCGTCAAATTAACAGACGAGACAATTGAGTTCGTTTGTTCATTATCAAGGTAAAAGTCATCACTAGTGGTTGGAATGCACTGATTGTTAGTGAACGCAGGATTGTCATCATTACACTGCGTGTCACATGTCCTATCGGTAAAGTTGTTTGCGTCGGTAATTTCATTCATAATACCTCGCGATACACTATTCACAGTCTTTCGCGGCATTTTTGCAATAGTCACAATTATTCACAAAACAAATAAGCACAATGCAAAAGTAACACACAAATACAACAGAGCAAAGAATTGCCGTTGACCTGTAGAAAGAAAGTCACAAGTTAATAAAAGCGTTGCGCCAAATCCTAATTATATTTAAGCAAATAAGAGCAGATATCTGACTGTTGCTCAAAAGACTCTCAACGAAATACGATCCTGGACTGGGGGTCGCCAAGTGTAACCTCCCCACAAAAATTTACATGACAGAAATATTATTTAAGAATGCCAATGGACATTGCGCTAAGTGTAACCTCTCCACTGAAATTTTAAAGACAGAAATAATAAATGAATAGGAGCCAAACGTAACCTCCCTAGCAATTAAATTTAATGACAATAAAAGTGAGAATCGCAATCTGACTCAAGTATAAGTTCTTCATAAAAAATTAAGGTCCATTCAGTGATAAGAAAATCTCAGTGATAATAATGATTCAATTAAACCGAAATATCGGTCTTTGGCCCTGTGCAAAAATCAAAATTAAATTCTTACCTCATTGCAACACCTAGTCAAATTTCTGCTCTTGTTGTTGCGCACCGCTTGGAGGAACTGCATTGCAAATAATAATATTCCTTTTTTTTTTTTTTTTTTTTTTTTTGTAATCTAATTGAAAACTGAAACTTTTGTTTAAGGGAAGTGGAACGAAATAGTTACTTCAATAAAAATGAAAATTTTATGTAAAATTGCTTTTGAAATCAAAGTTATTATTGGGGGCACTTGTTGAAAATTAGTTACAATAGTTAAACTCTACATTATCCGATGATTATCTTAATTAACAGTATACCTCATTCAGCATCTTGACCAGTGTTGTCGCCAGACCACATCACGCAACCCCACTGGACTGCTACCACTGACCGACTGCTCTGCATGACGACTACTAGCGTACTGCACGCGACGACTACTGACAGAGTACTGCTCTCAACTAGACAGAGCTACAGACTGAGAACCGCTCACAACACTCGCGCGGTCAAGCGCATACTCTCTGGTCACAGATGCTACAATGCCTCGCCATCGCTGCTATGTTACATACGTGTTTCATATTTTTTTTTTTTTTTTTTTTTTTACTTGTCGTTTACTTTGTTTTGATCTTGAATAAATCTGCGGAAACGCGTATCACTGTTCTGTATGTGCTGATTAAAGCGCTCGTTAATCTGAGTATTCTGTTGTTCGAATTTCGCGTCTATCTTTGCGTCCATAGTGCGCGAAAGTTCTACCGTCATTGCTTTAAACTCATCCCGTAATTGTGTAGCTTTTTCAGAGCATTGGATAGCGACTCCGCTAATTTCGTCTCTGAGTGTTTCTGTTGCGGCTGTTTGCATTTCCCTTAATTCTTGCGCAACAGACTTAATTTCTTCGCTATTTTTTCGTGAACAAGCCTCAATTTCCACGCGCAACTGTTCCTTAGTGTCATGGCACTGCGCGGCAACGTCTCTAATTTGTTCACTAAGCTGTCTGGAATTGTCGTCTAATTTTTTATTAAGTTGTTTGAGATTTTCGTCATTATTGTCAAATTTTTTATTTAAGTGTTTGGCCTGTTCACTCTGTTGTTTGGAATTGTTATCAAATCTTTCATTAAACTGCTTAGTCATTTGTAGCAACAATGCCATAATTGGATTCGACTCAAAGTCAGCATTTCTATTCTCAGTGCTGTTTAATGGTGGATCTGGAATTGTTTCGCTTTCTGTAACCATTTGGTTATTTTTAGATTTACAAAAAGATTTGTCAGTCGAATGTACACTGTCGGTCATTATTTCGGAATTAAATGGATCCGTCGTACTTTCAGAACACTGTCCATTTACATTAGACAAATTTGTCTGTACATTACTTGGATTTTCTAAATCGGGTGTGTTAAGCTCGGCCGCGCTCATTACAATAGAGCGTTCTGCGTCATCAATTGTCGTCAAATTAACAGACGAGACAATTGAGTTCGTTTGTTCATTATCAAGGTAAAAGTCATCACTAGTGGTTGGAATGCACTGATTGTTAGTGAACGCAGGATTGTCATCATTACACTGCGTGTCACATGTCCTATCGGTAAAGTTGTTTGCGTCGGTAATTTCATTCATAATACCTCGTGATACACTATTCACAGTCTTTCGCGGCATTTTTGCAATAGTCACAATTATTCACAAAACAAATAAGCACAATGCAAAAGTAACATACAAATACAACAGAGCAAAGAATTGCCGTTGACCTGTAGAAAGAAAGTCACAAGTTAATAAAAGCGTTGCGCCAAATCCTAATTATATTTAAGCAAATAAGAGCAGATATCTGACTGTTGCTCAAAAGACTCTCAACGAAATACGATCCTGGACTGGGGGTCGCCAAGTGTAACCTCCCCACAAAAATTTACATGACAGAAATATTATTTAAGAATGCCAATGGACATTGCGCTAAGTGTAACCTCTCCACTGAAATTTTAAAGACAGAAATAATAAATGAATAGGAGCCAAACGTAACCTCCCTAGCAATTAAATTTAATGACAATAAAAGTGAGAATCGCAATCTGACTCAAGTATAAGTTCTTCATAAAAAATTAAGGTCCATTCAGTGATAAGAAAATCTCAGTGATAATAATGATTCAATTAAACCGAAATATCGGTCTTTGGCCCTGTGCAAAAATCAAAATTAAATTCTTACCTCATTGCAACACCTAGTCAAATTTCTGCTCTTGTTGTTGCGCACCGCTTGGAGGAACTGCATTGCAAATAATAATATTCCTTTTTTTTTTTTTTTTTTTTTTTTTTTTTTGTAATCTAATTGAAAACTGAAACTTTTGTTTAAGGGAAGTGGAACGAAATAGTTACTTCAATAAAAATGAAAATTTTATGTAAAATTGCTTTTGAAATCAAAGTTATTATTGGGGGCACTTGTTGAAAATTAGTTACAATAGTTAAACTCTACATTATCCGATGATTATCTTAATTAACAGTATACCTCATTCAGCATCTTGACCAGTGTTGTCGCCAGACCACATCACGCAACCCCACTGGACTGCTACCACTGACCGACTGCTCTGCATGACGACTACTAGCGTACTGCACGCGACGCCTACTGACAGCGTACTGCTCTCAACTAGACAGAGCTACAGACTCGCAACGACTGACTGACAGACTGAGAACCGCTCGCAACACTCGCGCGGTCAAGCGCATACTCTCTGGTCACAGATGCTACAATGCCTCGCCATCGCTGCTATGTTACATACGTGTTTCAAGCTCTCCTGCGAACCTTGCAGAACTAGCACTCCTGAAAGAAAGGATATTGCGGAGACATGGCTTAGCCACAGCCTGGGGGATGTTTCTGGAATGAGATTTTCACTCTGCAGCGGAGTGTGCGCTGATATGAAACTTCCTGGCAGATCAAAACTGTGTGCCCGACCGAAACTCGAACGCGGGACCTTAGCCTTTCGCGGGCAAGTACTCTACCATCTGAGCTACCGAAGCACGACTCATGCCCGGTCCTCACAGCTTTACTTCTGCCAGTATCCTGTCTCCTACCTTCGTGCTTCGGTAACTCAGATTGCAGAGCACTTGCCCGCGAAAGGCAAAGGTCCCGAGTTCGAGTCTCGGACGGGCACACAGTTTTGATCTGCCAGGAAGTTTCATATCATCGCACACTCCGCTGCAGAGAGAAAATCTCATTCTGACTACACACCATGTTGGGCAGCGACAACAGGTGAGGAAAGGACACTCCCTGAATTTACGCCAGCGACCAGGGCAGGTAACCGGAACACTAACGGCCACAAGGCAGAAAATCCCGCTGGTGCACTTGAATTTCAAATCGACAAGTATAGTTAATTCCACCACACGGCGGCTAAATCTTCACCAACTCGAACACTCGCTGTTGCTCCCAGGAATACCACCAACAGCGAATCATCATCGAACGGGACAACGTGAACGGACGTGGCTTCGGTAATTAAATCACCACTCAACTTTCATGTCCTGGGTAGGTGAGCCACGAACCTCGTAGCACTCGGAACAGCCCCCACACACTCCGACACTGCTTAGAGACCACCAGAGGGCCTGTCCGACTGCGTCGTGTGGAGACGTACTTGCTGATCCGCTCCATCCGACCGACTGACTGACTGACTGCCAGTACGCCGACAACATTTAAAACAAGTTGTCAGTAGAAATGACAGCAACTACACACACACAGTTCGGCAAACACTTGCACGAAGACTTGAACGACACTTAGCAGACAGACACACACACACACACACACACACACACACACACACAGTCAACCCATAAGCGATCGGCGAGCCAATTCACACAGTAGGACGACCGACCGACGATCCAAGAAGACCGTCCCCGGCTCAAGTGATGTGTGGCGGCAACAGTCGGGCGAGCCATGGACATCCAGGCCTCACTGCTGCTCCAACCCGACTGAACTAGTGCCGCGTTCAACTCCAACGCTCGCAGGTCCGAAATGCCCTCCTGGCACGTTACAACTCTCTTCACTGCCCGGTCCGAACTGCCCTCCTGGCACGTTACAACTCTCCACGGAAGACAACAACCGGGAAGTAATAGCAGTGCAGCAAAGATAGGCGCTGCTGCTGCCGCTGACGGGCAGACAATGCAGCAACTCAGTGACAACAGAAAATGAAACTAACATAACGAGGTTTCAATACGAAAAAAGAAACAGGATGTAAAATAAGGGATGGTACGAGGGCAAGCCACGCACGGCTCCGACTCATATTCAGCTCTCCCAAAGCTCGGTGATTTACTGTCATAAGAGATCGTCCAATCATATTTCTCAGTATCTTCTTAAGATACGCTCTTTTTTTGGAAATAGACGAATTAGCATGCGTGATTGTAAGCTTACACTCACATGTAGCTCTCCCAACAGTAGTACAGTAAACGCTCTTTTTTTTAAAAAAAAAAAAATACATTTTTATGACTACCAATTTCATGCCATGCCAATCAGACGTCTTCCTACGATAAGAAAAGAAAAAGGGATATGATATCATTCTCATGCAGTGGTGATGGCATTTCCATTATCGTCCACCTTGCAGTTTGGGTCAGACATATACGTCACTTATCTATGTGCTTGCAGGGTTTCAACAGGTGCGATAGTTGCAGATTACAAGAAAACACTGAAATACAAAACTCATAGTATATTTTGGAAGTGTTTCATTACATATCACAGGTAGGTTACAGTTTCACTTTAGATCATTTCCACGTACACGACAGATGGATTTCGGAACATTATATCTACAACCAACTGAAGAATCAATCTGAAATTGCCCTCTGTCACACACACAGCTGCTGACTTGTCGCGTATGAACTGTATGCAGAGCGTACAATACCACAGTTCCATCGTTCGCGTAAGATAGCTATTTCACTTGTTTCTAGATTCCTGATCGCCGCCGGCCGCGTTGGACGTGCGGGTTCTGGCGCTGCAGTCCGGAACCGCGGGGCTGCTACGGTCGCAGGTTCGAATCCTGCCTCGGGCATGGGTGTGTGTGATGTCCTTAGGCTAGTTAGGTTTAAGTAGTTCTAAGTTCTAGGGGACTTATGACCTAAGATGTTGAGTCCCATAGCGCTCAGAGCCATGTGAACCATTTGAACCTGATCGCCAAATCGGGTGACGTTACAGAGACGTATATGAACAGCGAGAATGCGTCTCTACTACTGTCTGAAGATATCAGTGAATGGTTTTAACCAGTGTTACAGATTGACAATTTAAAAACCTAGAAACTTTCCAAGTTTGTGGTACCAGTTGGGCGTTAAAAGAACTTTTGTAATTTTGCATTAACGTTAGTATTAATAACAGTTCTTATGCAGAAAGCAGAAAATTACCAGTGATTGCAAACAAACATGCCACGATAAATGTTGATACAATGTACGATAAGCGTTGCTTCTAGTGGTCAATTATATATGGTTTGTACCCATCATACGAAAATATGAATACATCATAAATTATCGTCCACATTCAGATGCATTAAACTTCATAAATATTTCATTTCGCAGCAGTCTGAAGCATGTGGAAATACACACGTCAAAGTTTTGCATCACCCCGGTTCCCAGAACTCCAGAATGGCTCTGAGCACTATGGGACCCAACTGCTGTGGTCATAAGTCCCCTAGAACTTAGAACTACTTAAACCTAACTAACCTAAGGACATCACACACATCCATGCCCGAGGTAGGACTCGAACCTGCGACCGTAGCGGTCGTGCGGTTCCAGACTGTAGCGCCTTTAACCGCTCGGCCACTCCGGCCGGCCAGAACTCCAGAAGATAGACGTTGACTATGAATGTTGTATCACAGACACAGCCTCTTTGACTGCTCCAGATGCAATGTCACGAAACCCGCCCAAAGATGTAAACAACCATACATGAGCAGCGCCTATTAGACGGGTGCGACAGCCGATCAGTTCCAGTCATTCCATCAGGAATGAAGCACACGGCTCGTGTTGTCTGTAGCTCAACCATGCCTAGACGGTCAGTATCGCGGTTCGATCGCATCCGCATTGTTACTTCGTGCCAGGAAGGACTCTCAAGAAGGTAAGTATCGAGGCGTCTAGGAGTGAACCAAAGAGATGTTGTTCAGACATGGAGGAGATCAGAGAGACAGGAACTGTCGACGAGATATCTCGCTTAGGCCGTCCAAGGGCTACTACTGCAGTGGATGACCACTACTACGGATTATGTCTCGGAGGAACCATGACAGCAACGCCACCATGTTAAATAATGCTTTTCGTGCAGCCACATGACATTGTGTTACGCCTCAAACTGTGCGCAACTTCACTCTCGCCGTCCAGGGCGAGGTCCACCTTTAAAACCACGGCACCATGCAGCGCTGTAGAGATAGGCCCAACGACATGCCGAATGGACCGCTCAGGATTGACATCACGTTCTCTTCACCGATGAGTGTCTCATATGCCTTCAACCAGACAATAGTCGGAAACTTGTTTGGAGGCAACCCGGTCAGGCTGAATGCCTTATACACACTGTCCAGCGAGTGCAGCAAGGTGGAGGTTCCCTGCTGTTTTGAGGTGGCATTATGTGGGGTCGACGTACGCCGCTGATGGTCATGTAAGGCGCCGTAACAGCTGTACGATACGTGAATGCCATCCTCCGACCGATAGTGCAACCATATCAGCAGCATATTGACGAGACATTCGTCTTTATGGACGACAATTCGTGCCCCCATCGTGCACATCTTGTGAATGACTTCCTTCAGGGTAACGACATAGCTGGAGTGGTCAACATGTTCTCCAGTCATGAACCGAATCGAACATGCCTGGTAAAGATTGCTGTTTATGTACGACGTGAGCCACCACCCAGTCTGAGGGATCTACGCCGAACCGCTGTTGAGGAGTAGGAAAATCTGAACCAACAGCGCCTTGATGAACTTGTGGATAGTATGCCACGATGAATACAGGCATGCATCAATGTGTGGACAGCAGTCTGGACCACCACCTCTGAAGCTCTCGCTGTATGGTGGTACAACATGCAATGAGTGGTTTCCATGAGCAATAAAAATGTCGGAAATGATGTTTATGTTGATCTCTATTCCCATTTTCTGTAAAGGTTCCGGAATTCTCGGAACCGAGGTGATGTAAAACATTTTTTGTTCTGTGTATTTGCGCAAAACAACGAAAAGTATCTGTTAATGTGTATGGTATTCAGGACTCCTAGGATGAGTAAATGATTATACAGGTATAAGGGAAAAAGAATAAGACGGACAAGACAAGTCGTTGCATTGACTGTCTCGAAACATTTTCGTGAGAAACACGTGTCTCTTTTAATGCCGCTGGCCGAAAACACGGAAATTTACAACTTTTTTTTTACATAAAACGAAACCTTCGGGGCAAGCGTGTGGCAGCATTAATCTTTCTCATCAGCTTACTGAAGTATCTGAATGATGTTTGTGATTTTCTCAATCAAAGGTAGAGTTGCCTGAACGTTTAGTTGACTGTTTGCAGTTAAAACCATTCAGTGGTGGCATATCCAGCGCAGAGACACAGCACGCAAAGTTCGACAAGTACAGCAAACAATTAAATATGTCTACATCTACACACATACTCCGTAAGCCATCGTACGGAGCGTGCAGGAGAGTATCTTGTACTACTGCTAGTCATTTCCTTTCCTGTTGCACTCGAAAATAGAGTGAGGGAAAAACGACAGTCTATGTGCCTCCTTTTTTTTTTTTTTTTCTTTTTTTGTCATCAGTCTACTGACTGGTTTGATGCGGCCCGCCACGAATTCCTTTCCTGTGCTAACCTCTTCATCTCAGAGTAGCACTTGCAACCTACGTCCTCAATTATTTGCTTGACGTATTCCAATCTCTGTCTTCCTCTACAGTTTTTACCCTCTACAGCTCCCTCTAGTACCATGGAAGTCATTCCCTAGTGTCTTAGCAGATGTCCTATCATCCTGTCCCTTCTCCTTATCAGTGTTTTCCACATATTCCTTTCCTCACCGATTCTGCGTAGAACCTCCTCATTCCTTACCTTATCAGTCCACCTAATTTTCAACATTCGTCTATAGCACCACATCTCAAATGCTTCGATTCTCTTCTCTTCCGGTTTTCCCACAGTCCATGTTTCACTACCGTACAATGCTGTACTCCAGACGTACATCCTCAGAAATTTCTTCCTCAAATTAAGGCCCGTATTTGATATTAGTAGACTTCTCTTGGCCAGAAATGCCTTTTTTGCCATAGCGAGTCTGCTTTTGATATCCTCCTTGCTCCGTCCGTCATTGGTTATTTTACTGCCAAGGTAGTAGAATTCCTTAAGTTCATTTACTTCGTGACCATCAATCCTGATGTTAAGTTTCTCGCTGTTCTCATTTCTACTACTTCTCATTACCTTCGTCTTTTTCCGAATTACTCTCAAACCATACTGTATACCCATTAGACTGTTCATTCCGTTCAGCAGATCATTTAATTCTTCTTCACTTTCACTCGGGATAGCAATGTCATCAGCGAATCGTATCATTGATACCCTTTCACCTTGTATTTTAATTCCACTCCTGAACCTTTCTTTTATTTCCATCATTGCTTCCTCGATGTACAGATTGAAGAGTAGGGGCGAAAGGCTACAGCCTTGTCTTATACCCTTCTTAATACGAGCACTTCGTTCTTGATCGTCCTCTCTTATTATTCCCTCTTGGTTGTTGTACATATTCTATATGACCCGTCTCTCCCTATAGCTTACCCTACTTTTTTCAGAATCTCGAACAGCTTGCACCATTTTATATTGTCGAACGCTTTTTCCAGATCGATAAATCCTATGAAAGTGTCTTGATTTTTCTTTAGCCTTGTTTCCATTAATAGCCGTAACGTCAGAATTGCCTCTCTCGTCCCGTTACTTTTCCTAAAGCCAAACTGATCGTCACCTAGCGCATTCTCAATTTTCTTTTCCATTCTTCTGTATATTATTCTTGTAAGCAGCTTCGATGCATGAGCTGTTAAGCTGATTGTGCGATAATTCTCGCACTTGTCAGCTCTTGCCGTCTTCGGAATAGTGTGGATGATGCTTTTCCGAAAGTCAGATGGTATATCGCCAGACTCATTTATTCTACACACCAACGTGAATAGTCGTTTTGTTGCCACTTCCCCCAATGATGTCAGAAATTCTGATGGAATGTTATCTATCCCTTTTGCCTTATTTGACCGTAAGTCCTCCAAAGCTCTTTTAAATTCCGATTCTAATACTGGATCCCCTATCTCTTCTAAATCGACTCCTGTTTCTTCTTCTATCACATCAGACAAATCTTCACCCTCATAGAGGCTTTCAATGTATTCTTTCCACCTATCTGCTGTCTCCTCTGCATTTAACAGTGGAATTTCCGTTGCACTCTTAATGTTACCACCGTTGCTTTTAATGTCACCAAAGGTTGTTTTGACTTTCCTGTATGCTGAGTCTGTCCTTCCGACAATCATATCTTTTTTGATGTCTTCACATTTTTCCTGCAGCCATTTCGTCTTAGTTTTCCTGCACTTCCTATTTATTTCATTCCTCAGCGACTTGTATTTCTGTATTCCTGATTTTTCCGGAACATGTTTGTACTTCCTCCTTTCATCAATCAACTGAAGTATTTCTTCTGTTACCCATGGTTTCTTCGCAGCTACCTTCTTTGCACCTATGTTTTCCTTCCCAACTTCTGTGATGGCCCTTTTTAGAGATGTCCATTCCTCTTCAACTGTACTGCCTACTGCGCTATTCCGTATTGCTGTATCTAGAGCGTTAGAGAACTTCAAACGTATCTCGTCATTCCTTAGTACTTCCGTATCCCACTTCTTTGCGTATTGATTCTTCCTGACTAATGTCTTGAACTTCAGCCTACTAAACATCACTACTACACTCCTGGAAATGGAAAAAAGAACACATTGACACCGGTGTGTCAGACCCACCATACTTGCTCCGGACACTGCGAGAGGGCTGTACAAGCAATGATCACACGCACGGCACAGCGGACACACCAGGAACCGCGGTGTTGGCCGTCGAATGGCGCTAGCTGCGCAGCATTTGTGCACCGCCGCCGTCAGTGTCAGCCAGTTTGCCGTGGCATACGGAGCTCCATCGCAGTCTTTAACACTGGTAGCTTGCCGCGACAGCGTGGACGTGAACCGTATGTGCAGTTGACGGACTTTGAGCGAGGGCGTATAGTAGGCATGCGGGAGGCCGGGTGGACGTACCGCCGAATTGCTCAACACGTGGGGCGTGAGGTCTCCACAGTACATCGATGTTGTCACCAGTGGTCGGCGGAAGGTGCACGTGCCCGTCGACCTGGAACCGGACCGCAGCGACGCACGGATGCACGCCAAGACCGTAGGATCCTACGCAGTGCCGTAGGGGACCGCACCGCCACTTCCCAGCAAATTAGGGACACTGTTGCTCCTGGGGTATCGGCGAGGACCATTCGCAACCGTCTCCATGAAGCTGGGCTACGGTCCCGCACCCCGTTAGGCCGTCTTCCGCTCACGCCCCAACATCGTGCAGCCCGCCTCCAGTGGTGTCGCGACAGGCGTGAATGGAGGGACGAATGGACACGTGTCGTCTTCAGCGATGAGAGTCGCTTCTGCCTTGGTGCCAATGATGGTCGTATGCGTGTTTGGCGCCGTGCAGGTGAGCGCCACAATCAGGACTGCATACGACCGAGGCACACAGGGCCAACACCCGGCATCATGGTGTGGGGAGCGATCTCCTACACTGGCCGTACACCACTGGTGATCGTCGAGGGGACACTGAATAGTGCACGGTACATCCAAACCGTCATCGAACCCATCGTTCTACCATTCCTAGACCGGCAAGGGAACTTGCTGTTCCAACAGGACAATGCACGTCCGCATGTATCCCGTGCCACCCAACGTGCTCTAGAAGGTGTAAGTCAACTACCCTGGCCAGCAAGATCTCCGGATCTGTCCCCCATTGAGCATGTTTGGGACTGGATGAAGCGTCGTCTCACGCGGTCTGCACGTCCAGCACGAACGCTGGTCCAACTGAGGCGCCAGGTGGAAATGGCATGGCAAGTCGTTCCACAGGACTACATCCAGCATCTCTACGATCGTTTCCATGGGAGAATAGCAGCCTGCATTGCCGCGAAAGGTGGATATACACTGTACTAGTGCCGACATTGTGCATGCTCTGTTGCCTGTGTCTATGTGCCTGTGGTTCTGTCAGTGTGATCATGTGATGTATCTGAACCCAGGAATGTGTCAATAAAGTTTCCCCTTGCTGGGACAATGAATTCACGGTGTTCTTATTTCAATTTCCAGGAGTGTATATTGTGATCTGAGTCTATATCTGCTCCTGGGTACGCCTTACAATCCAGTATCTGATTTCGGAATCTCTGTCTGACCATGATGTAATCTAATTGAAATCTTCCCGTATCTCCCGGCCTTTTCCAAGTATACCTCCTCCTCTTGTGATTCTTGAACAGTGTATTCGCTATTGCTAGCTGAAACTTGTTACAAAACTAAATTAGTGTTTCTCCTCTTTCATTCCTTGTCCCAAGCCCATATTCTCCTGTAACCTTTTCTTCTACTCCTTCCCCTACAACTGCATTCCAGTCGCCCATGACTATTAGATTTTCGTCCCCCTTTACATACTGCATTACCCTTTCAATATCCTCATACACTTTCTCTATCTGTTCATCTTCAGCTTGCGACGTCGGCGTGTATATCTGAACTATCGTTGTCGTATAAGCCTTAATTTCTTCTTTCGTGGCCTTTACACAAAATGTATGTTCGCGGCAGTAGAATCATTCCGCAATCAGCTTCAAATGCCGCTTCTCTAATTATTCCCAAGTGTTCCTCTGAAAGGAAATCGCTTTCCACCCACGGATTCCGATTTGATTTCCCGAAGCATGTCCGTAATACCTGACTGTTGTGTGAACCTACTGATAACAAATCTAGTAGCCGTCTCTGAACTGTTTCGATGTCTTCCTTCAACCGATTTGGTTCGGGTCCCAAACACGCGAGCAGTACTCTACAATAGGTCGCAATACTGTCTTACTTGCGGTCTCCTTTTACAGATGAACCATGCCTACCTAAAATTGCACCAATAAATCGAAGTCGACCATTCATCTTCCCAATCACAATCCTCGTACTGAGACGTTGAGACAGTCGTTTTTCCCTCGCGCGATCCACAAGTGGAACAGAAGGGGGGTAGGGGGGGGGGGGGCGGATATGACTTTGGGGCGAATCGTGGCCTCCGCTACACACCGCTTGGTGGCTAGCGGAGTATATATGTAGATGTAGATGTAGACATATGCTCGATCCATTTCATATCGCTTTGCAGCACTACGCGCAGGTATTTAAACGACGTGACTGTGCCAGGCAGGACACTAATAAATTACGGATTTCTTTTTCCTAATCATCTGCATTAAGTTACATGTTTCTAAATTTAGATCTAGCTGGCATTCATCATACTAACTAAAGCTTTTGTCTTAGTCGTCTTGTACGCTCCTACAGTCACTCGATTTCGATACCCTTCTGTACACCACAGCATCATCAACAAACAACTGCAGACTACTGCCCACATCGTCCGACAGATAAATTGTGTAAATAGAAAAAAATAGCTGTACGCCCCTACAGTCGCTCCACTTCGACACTTTCCTGTACACCATAGCATCATCAGTAAACAACTGCAGATTGATGCCGATCCGATAAGGCAGATAATTTATGTGCATAGGGAAAAACAGATGTCCTATCACACTTCCATGGGACAGTGCTGAGGATATTCTTGCCTCTGATGAACACTCGCCGGCGAGGACGACGTACTTTGTTTTGTTATATAAGAAGTCTTAGAGCCTCCTGCCTATCTGGGAACGTGTTCCACATACTGGTACGTTCGTTAGCAATCCGCAGTGGGTCATGGTGCCGAATGCATTTTGGAAATCTCGAAATATGGAACCTGCCCGTTGCCCTTGTCCCATATTTTGCAGGATATCATCTGAGAAAAAAGGAAGCTGAGTTTTGCAGGAGTGATACTTTCTAAAACCATCCTGTTTTCTGCACAGAAGCCTTTCCGTGTCAAGGAAATATATTATATTCGAACTGAGAATTGTTCAGTAATTGTGCACCAAACAGACGTTAACGATATCGGACTATAATTCTGCCGGTCAGTGCTTTTCCTTTCCTATATACAGGAGGAGTACATTTCAGTATTGCTACGTTGATAACAAGGCGGTCCCAAGCCACCAAATCTACATTTCCTCCTCCTCTTTTATGATGTGGTGTTCTGCATTCCGCCATCGTTTGGGAGTGACGTTCACAAAGCTTCCTGCATTAGTTCCAATACGTTTGGCAACTTAAATGTCTTGTTATTTCTCGCGACAAATCCCTTAACTTGGCTCCAGATAAATTCTTTTGGCTTCAGATTGCAGTGTTAAGGTGACAGCTGTAAAAACGCAGCGTTTGTACTGTGCTGGAATAAGCTGTCGGCGGCACACCGGTTGGCAAAGATGAAGCGAGGATCGATTAGTAGGCGCTGGATCAAGCGCGCCGGTCACGTCAGAGACCAGAGACAAACCGACAAAAAACGCGCCGCCAGCACCCACTCGACAGCACGCGTTTAGGCCGCCACGCCTGAGCAGAGGGCCTCGCTCACTCACTCACTCGCCCACTCATCCAGTTTGGCGTCTGTCAGTTTACTTGCAGGGCGGACTTAGTTCCTCACAGGCTACGACATATTAGTGACTATAGTGGCACTGTTACTGATGAGCTTGCACCTCAAACCAGTTCATGTTAAAAGAACCGTACTAACCCACATGTACGTGTGTGTTGTAGAAAGAGGATGCCGGCCACCCGTAACAACATCCTCTCCCTTGCTTCTCTCCCAGCACAAGACTCGACACGTACAGTGTGCTCGACGCCCTGATTCTACGACGCTTATCGCTCTGGCTCGTGTGAGATCACATCTGTCCTACAAAACAATGAGAATATTCAAACAAAGAGCATTTGATTTCTCATTTTTCTCCAAAAAATTTTAACTGTGTAATGTTTCCTTAATGTCACCAATCTTTAACAATCTTTTATAAAATATCAATAATTGAGAATGTATTTTCAGTGAAAAGCAATATTTTGTGTGCAACATGTAATTAGAAGGTAGAAGACGCGCATTTTTTCTTGAAAAATTATGGTTAAGTTTGAGTTAATTAGCATATATTTAGTGAATGTCATGCTTAAATGATTTAGGTACTCAAGCTGAACAAAAAAAATCGTAGACCGCAACAATTTTCGAGCCCCCCCCCCCCCCACATACACACACAAGCACACACGATTATCAATATACGACGCTACCGAATAGGCGACGCATATAACTAATATGTACTTTTTTTATTACGTAGTGTTCTCTAAAAGTCTCAAAGCTCATTTTTCTCTATAATCTTGTAAAAAATGCTAATGACAACTTGTTTCTCAGTATTAATAACCATTAACGTTCCACTACGAAGCAGGAAGCACTGTCATTCATTTTCACAGTACATAGGAACAGCGAGACAATCAGAGCACAAGTTGCGTTTACACAGACAGTGATTGTACACGACTTTTGAAATAAAAATTATGTAGTTAAAGTACGATTGCCAAAGACTTTGATGACTGTTAATGCATCAGGATGTCTTAGGGGGTTCTCTTACGGTGACATATCTAGTAGATAAGTAAAATAATGTAAAATGGTGCAAAATGTTCGATATTCTGAGAAAGATAGGGGTAAGTTACGGGAAGAGACGGGTAATAAACAATATGTACAAGAGCCAAGACGGAATAATAAGAGTGGATGACCAAGAAGGAAGTGCTCGTATTAAAAAGGGTGTAAGACAAGGATGTAGCCTTTCGCCCCTACTGTTCAATCCGCACATCTAGGAAACAATGATGGAAATAAAAGAAAGGTTCAGGAGTGGAATTAAAATTTAAGGTAAAAGGATATTAATGATACGATTCGCTGATGAAATCGCTATCTGGAGTGAAAGTGAAGAAGAATTAAATGATCTTCTTAACGGAATGAACAGTCCAATGAGTACACAGTATGGTTTGAGAGTAAATCGAAGAAAGGTGAAGTAGTAGAAATGAGAACAGCGAGGAACTTAACATCATTTTCAGAGCTTCGTTTTAGAGTTTCTTTGCGCCTACACTAGTTTTATTGTCTCAGAAAGCTCTCTTTTCATGTGGTCAGACCAAGGTATTCCCGACTCCTTGGGGTTTTCGGCCAAGACAGTTGCCCGGTAGCGTAATTCCTTATTAAAAATTTTTTTTTGCCTGGTGTATCAAGTTCTGAAGAAGACGATAATAAAGTTCGAAAACACGAGTGAGCTTGGTGTGGCACTTGGAAATCGAAGGCGTTCTGTCCCAGCAGAAGTTATTGGCGAGGTAGCTGTTGCTGTAACCAACCATGCAGCACATGTCCCGCGTAGCGCTAGTGCTCGTGTAGTGTTACGAAAATTGTCCATATCATAGTCACCAGTATCGTGAGTTTTGCAGTCTATTTTACTCTGGTACCTGCACAAGATGCGGACGGTAATGCTAGTGAAACCTCATCATCCACAGAAACGTTCTGAATCTGCTCTTCAGTTTCTGGCAAGGATCGAAGTCGATGACATTTGGCCGCGCAATATTCTATCGAGTGACGAGGCACATTTTACACTACCGGATGGCGTCAATACACAGAACTGCCAATTTAGGATACTGTTCGATCGCGTATTGTCCACGAAGACCCATTACACACACCGTCGTGTGACAGTGTGATGTGGTTTCACAAGCACCTTTATTTTCGGTCAGTTCTTCTTTGGAGATAATACACCCAGAGGGCCTGTCAGGTGTATCGCTTGGTAGGGTTTCTGCACTTAACTTAGGACCCACTTAGCAACTAGTAAATACACGAAACCCTTCGTTGCCAAATTTACCTTTATTGTAATTTTAACTAACGTGGAAGCCATAAAAACACCAAATATGGAGGCAAAATGTACGCATCTAAAGGCTACTTAAAAAAGGAATAAAATCACTTAAATTTGTTTCCACAAGAGGAGAATACAACAATTCTGACCTCGCTAACATTTACATTTTACTAACATTAAAGCCGGCCGCGGTGGTCTAGCGGTTCTAGGCGCTCAGTCCGGAACCGCGCGACTGCTACGGTCGCAGGTTCGAATCCTGCCACTGACCACTGATGTTAAGTCCCATAGTGCTCAGAGACATATCAACTGACATTAAATATAACAAGATAAATAATCGTACATGTGACGAGAACAAATGAATAACACTATCAGTCTTTACAGATGAGAAAACGACTATATCCACGAAGGTTCGCACCCTGGCAAGGGAGATACTTAACTTCAACATATAAGGTGATTACAGTAAGCCCTAATTCCACTCGACAAACGTAGTAACGATATAAGCGAGACAAATGTACTGAAGGAGGATAGCCGGATGTGCTGCAGTAAAAAGGGCCACTATCAACCCCCGTCAGGACGCCACACCCGTGAACACGTCAGTTTCAGCTACCTGCAACATACACAGAGTCAGTTGTAGCTTCTTAAAAACAATTAACATGAAAAGGCACAACACGTAACACACTAATAAAATATAAACGACTACTTCACAGAACTAGCTCCAATTTAGACAAAACAAACAGCAGAAAATTAATAACACGTAAAATACTTTTAACCTATAACAAACTAAGGTACCACGTAATAGAATGTCGTCTTGAGCTCATAGAATACTTAGTTTGACTTGCTCGTTTATAGGTCTCACAACTCAACAGTGTCAGCTTAAGCAAACCCGCGAATACAAAACTCGAAATATGACAGGAATAATGATTGAAGCCACTGACAATGCGACGCTACCACACAGAGGAGACAACAGTAATTTACAGTGGCTCACAACCGACCTTACATCTCCAATTTAGTACAATCAGAATAAACAATTTTGTGTATAATACTTACTTACAGTACCATAACAACCTCCGAATAACACTTATTACCCAAGGTAGGTGCTGGTATCGAAAGGCACCTTTAGTAATAAAGAGTTCGAGTGTATTCACTTATTAGAAGGGTTTCAACTTTACATCCATTTCCACATAGCTCTCTGTTTACACAGTTCTATAACTTTTGCATCTAAAGAAGGGCATATAAATGCACATATAACTGACACAGATTTAAGCAGAATAAAACAGTACCTTAGTATGGAGCAAATGGCTTTATTTGCTTTACACGTGGGATATCTTCAACATTTAGTAATACCGAAATATATTCAACAATGCGTGAGAGCAAGGCGTCGCCGTGGTATCAGCTATTTACTTCACATAATTTCCTACACAGACACAAGGCAGACGAAGCGCTTTCACATCCAACAGCGGCGAGCACCACACATTTCCTCCGTCACGCCATAGACACATCTCAATTTCAATGGCCAGTAACAAGAACCTATACATGTCCTCGCAACAGAAAGGCCCCAAAACGCAACAGTGCACCACCGCGTGACCAAACCCGAGGTCCCATCAAGTCACTGCCGGGATCTCTCGCTGACCCTGCCCATAGTGCACAGGCGTCGTACCACAGGCCTCACGGTAAACGTCAACAAGCCACCACCGGCCATGCGAATCTCCACTCCGCTGTCTCTTTTCTCTCTCGCCCGTTAACCACCCGACCACCGGCCTGAATCGCGGAAGGCAAAGATGGTGGCCCTATAATCGATGGCAGCGATGCCATTCTAAGTGCGAGAACACTGGCGCCAGCCGCACCGTGGCTCATCGCGACGTCTACACGTTATCGAGACCTCCTTGTGCAGAATATGATTCCTAATCTGGAAGAGTGCAACTGTATGGAAATCACTGCTTTCATGCAAGGAGAGCCAACACTTCATGTCTTTCGCCCAGTGAGAGACCTGCTTAACGCAACCTTCTGCGAACGTGTCATCTCCAGAGGCTCTCCATATGCACAGCCTGAAATATCATCTCATCTAAATCCATGTGACATTTGCCTCTGAGGATATCTACAAGAGCGCGTTTACCAAGGACACGTTCGGTCTCTACGTGATCTGAAGGCCAGTAATTATTCCTTGCCGAGAGAAGTCTACTAGTACCAAACAAAGGCCTTAATTTGAGGAAGAAATTTCTGAGAACGCGCTTTTAGTGCACAGCATTGTATGCTAGTGAAACATGGACTGTGGGAAAACCAGAAAAGAAGAGAATCGAAGCATTTGAGATGTGGTGTGACAAACAAATGTTGAAAAGTAGATGGGCTCATAAGGTACGAAATGAAGAGGTTCTGCGCAAAACCGGAGAGGAACGAAATATGTGGAATACACGAGAAGGGACAGAGTGAGAGGACATCTGTTAAGACATGAGGGAATGACTTCCATTGTAGTAGAGGGAGATGTAGCTGCCAAAAACTGTAGAGGAAGACAGAGATTGGAATAGATCCGGCAAATAATTGAGGACGTAGGTTGCATGTGCTACTCTGAGATGAAGAGGTTGGCACAGGGGAGGAATTCGTGGCGGACCGAATCAAACTACAAACCAGGCAGAATTATGACCAAAAACAGAAAAGAAAAGACAGGAACACGTCGCTGAGATTCCACCGGAACTGCAGAGGGCAGGGCAACTGTTGATCACGTCATTTTACGAATTTTGCTTCCGTCGACGTCTCCGTTGCTCATGCCGAAGAAATTGTGTAAGTGGCGGTTAAGAACAAAATCAAGATTATGCCTTTCTCACTTGTTGACCTATTCTGCCCAGGTCCCTGTCCCATTACACTTGGAAACATTTGTACACTTCTTTCTTGCATTCACAGCATCTGGTGACTAAAATTGTACCTCATTGTGTGTACAAGAAGCTCCACTTCAATTATAACCATCCGGTACGTCGCGTGGTCCAGTAGGGCCCAGACGTGATTATTATTATTGTTTCATTATTTCCTCAGACGTTATGTCTGGTCAAAAACGGAAAGTGACGCGGACCTTGATCAAGCGTGACTTCCTTTTAACTGTACGGTATATGTTATATTGCATTTAGGAACTTTCGGGTAATTGAACATGTATCAATAATTACGGATTTCTGTAGTTGTATATATAAGCTTGGATGTAGCTGTATTGCATTGATGTACTGGTGGATATTGTGTGGTATGACTCCTGTAGTTGATAGTATAATTGGTATAATGTCAACTTTATCCTGATGCCACATGTCCTTGACTTCCTCAGCCAGTTGGATGTATTTTTCAATTTTTTCTCCTGTTTTCTTTTGTATATTTGTTGTATTGGGTATGGATATTTCGATTAGTTGTGTTAATTTCTTCTTTTTATTGGTGAGTATGATGTCAGGTTTGTTATGTGGTGTTGTTTTATCTGTTGTAATGGTTCTGTTCCAGTATAATTTGTATTCATCATTCTCCAGTACATTTTGTGCTGCATACTTGTATGTGGGAACGTGATGTTTTATAAGTTTATGTTGTAAGGCAAGCTGTTGATGTATTATTTTTGTTACATTGTCATGTCTTCTGGGATATTCTGTATTTGCTAGTGTTGCACATCCGCTTGTGATGTGAGCTACTGTTTCTATTTGTTGTTTGCAAAGTCTGCAATTATCTGTTGTGGTATTGGGATCTTTAATAATATGCTTGCTGTAATATCTGGTGTTTATTGTTTGATCCTGTATTGCAATCATCAATCCTTCCTTCTCACTGTATATATTGCCTTTTCTAAGCCATGTGTTGGATGCGTCTTGATCGATGTGTGGCTGTGTTAGATGATGCAGGTGCTTGCCATGTAGTGTTTTCTTTTTCCAATTTACTTTCTTCGTATCTGTTGATGTTATGTGATCTAAAGGGTTGTAGAAGTGGCTATGAAATTGCAGTGGTGTAGCCGATGTATTTATATGAGTGATTGCTTTGTGTATTTTGCTAGTTTCTGCTCGTTCTAGACAGAATTTTCTTAAATTGCCTACCTGTCCATAATGTAGGTTTTTTATGTCGATAAATCCCCTTCCTCCTTCCTTTCTGCTTAATGTGAATCTTTCAGTTGCTGAATGTATGTGATGTATTCTATATTTGTGGCATTGTGATCGTGTAAGTGTATTGAGTGCTTCTAGGTCTGTGTTAGTCCATTTCATTACTCCAAATGAGTAGGTCAATATTGGTATAGCATAAGTATTTATAGCTTTTGTCTTGTTTCTTGCTGTCAATTCTGTTTTCAGTATTTTTGTTAGTCTTTGTCTATATTTTTCTTTTAGTTCTTCGTTAATATTTGTATTATCTATTCCTATTTTTTGTCTGTATCCTAGTTATTTATAGGCATCTGTTTTTTCCATCGCTTCTATGCAGTCACAGTGGTTATCCAATATGTAATCTTCCTGTTTAGTGTGTTTTCCCTTGACTATGCTATTTTTCTTACATTTGTCTGTTCCAAAAGCCATATTTATATCATTTCAGAATACTTCTATTATCTTTAGTAGTTGGTTGAGTTGTTGATTTGTTGCTGCCATGTATAGCAAATGTGTGATTTTGTGTGGGTATGTTCCAGTAATATTTTATCCATAATTTGTATTATTTAGCATGTTGGATAGTGGGTTCAGAGCAAGGCAGAACCAGAAAGGACTTATTGTTATTATTATTATTATTATTATTATATTTATTATTATTATTTACAGCTCATGTACTGTGCTCCAAGCAGAGTAAGCACACTAAGGAGAGGTAAGAGATAGCATGGAGATCCTAATCTTGCCATGGGGAATAACTGAATAAATAAATAGTTTGCGCTTTTATTAATAATGCTACGTTGACAGCAGTGCCTTTTAAAAATAGAAAACCGGCGACAGGAGCTGTAAATGTCGCAGGGCGTTACATCCCACGCCAGAAACCAGTAGCTGGCAGTCCATGGCGTAAATCCGGCTTGGAGTGCCGGCTCGTCAATTACTGACAGTCACCGATAGTCGCTGCTCCGGGTTTGTCTGCTTCGACAAGTGGTTCAACTTTTACTTGGCTGACTCAGCGCTCGTAAGGACAGACAATGAAACAGCGTTAAGTGCCATAATAACTGAAGGTGAACTTCTCTCGCGTTACGGGCTAGCCGTGTACATGAAACGTTCATGGTAAGGAGTGGTAAGGATCTCATCTATTGGCGAAAGATACAGTTCGTAGGTACTGTCGCAAGCATTATTTCTTTGTGTGGCTATGGTCAGGTGCAAGGTTTTGACGGATTTGTGGAAGCAAATAAATGGGTTTACGGACTACCGTCTCCCAGTGACCTCTGACTGGATTTGTGAGATGTGAACGCATTCTCCATACATGGCTCCCTGAGTTGCTTCTACTAGTGTACTCTGAAATACGCAGTCCAACGTGACCCACTCGTACAACTGTTTCTACCCAAAGATGGTAAGCGGCGAATTGTGACACGCAGTGGCCCACAGAGAATAGACAATGGAGAAACTAGCATACAACAGATTCCTGAAGATCTGAAAACTTTGAGGAGAGGGAGAGGTCAGTCAGATCTCTGCAATTGTCTCAAGCGTAGGTAGACAAGATCAAAATTCTTTGCAAATTAATCGTGCGGTTAATTCGGTTGTCATAACGGTCTTGTGCAGATGAAATGGTTTTGAAGTCAACGTGGTTTCTACCTATCTCTGCAGAACACTATCTCTTTAATGTCAACCAGATAGAAAATAAAAGAGGACGCTTCTCACTGTTTCCCAATTCCGTCTCACAAATATTTATGTGAATCTTTCATAGTTACTATTGCATTTTTCCAGAAATATCTTTCACCTCCCCCACCCCCACCCCCACCCCCTCTCTCTCTCTCTGTCTCTCTATGTCTGTCTGTCTCTGCCTGTGTTTTATAAGAGGTGTCTGCTACAAAATAGGGATGTACATCTTGATGATAGAGGTAGATTAATTAATGATAGAGGAGCTTCGCACAATGATTCCATACTGCCAAAACCGTTCAAAGCAGCCCTAGAGGAAGCTTTCATATCTCTAAATTTACAAAACCAAAAATGAATAGGAAATGCTTCAGCGTTCATGAACTACTTTCGGTTTGTTGATAACACTCAACCATTTGTCTCTCTCTACCGGAGACAAACGTTAACGACTAATCGAATCACTTGATGGAGGAAGTTGAAAAGCTAAAGTGAAAATCAATCACAATAAAACGGTAGAACATAAAATAGTTATTAAAAATAAATAACAGAAAATAAGTAGAACCAGTTGATTTTACTTATTTGGTCTTTGTGTAGAACAGTTGAAGATGCTGGCTGGATGGATAGGAAAAGACATAAATAGAAGAGCTAAAACTGCCTAGAATACTTATGGTAAATTAAATTGAGTTTCAAACACAAATATTCCAAAGTATCTGAAACAGGAAAGCTACAATTAGTATTTATTTATTTGTAATTTCTACTACCAGTCACTTTTTTAACATTTTGTTTTATATTTAATCTAACGTAATTCAACGGGTTTCGAACATGTTCTGTTCATCTTCAGGCGTTTATACATACATACAGACAGACAGAGAAATGTTCCTTAAAAATAAACCGTCTTAAACTAAATTAACCTAGCACTCTTTGTCCATTGTTTGTTATTGTAGTGGCTGGTGTGGCATTTGGGGTGGAGGAGGGGGGGGGGGCGGTGGATGGGCAGAAATCGATGTCTTATGCTGTTTTTTTTCCCTTACCGTTGACTATACAGGCTGTTATATCATACATAGTCAACCACAAGGAAAAAAACCAGCGTAAGTCATCACTGACTTCGATTTCTGGCCATCCACCGCCCCCCTCCCCTCTCACAAATGGCACATCCGCCGCTACGATAACAAACAATGGACAAAGAGTTAATCTAGTTTAAGGCGGTTTATCTTTAAGTATGCATGTATGTACAAACGCCTGAAGATGAACAGAACATGTTCGCACCGCGTTGTATTATGTTTGATTAAACATAAAACAAAAAATAAAAAAGTGACTGGTAGCAGAAATTACAGATAAATAATTACCCCACTCGGTCACGGTTCACAAAAGTAGCCATTATGGCTAAAATAATTACAATTAGTATGTATTAACCAGGCTTGTTGAGGGAAAATTGTAATCGAACTGACTCTTCTTACTGACATTTGGATTCTGATTTTAGTAAAGTTCACTGGGGAACTGTGACGTTATAACACTGACGTATACATCTGCCCTACTTTCAACTAATTAAAACCATTTCTTGTTTCCAACTTTTTCATTATTTTATGAACGCTTTCAATCTGTGAGATAATCATCAGAAACGTCTTTCTTCCCAAACAAGTAAACAAAACACAAAAACCCCTAGTAGCCACGATAGGCATCGTCGTTTGAAGCTGCCTGTGACATTTCTTGCATACTTTGTGTGTGTGTGTGTGTGTGTGTGTGTGTGTGTGTGTGTGTGTGTAGATGGTGGGGAGGTTGTCACCCTTCTAACTGGTTTGATGTTACCCACCACGAATTCCTCCCCTTGTGCCAACTTTTTGATCACAGACTAACATCTGCACCCAATGTCTTCAAACCTGGGGTGAACCTCTTCAATTTTGTCTTGTCAGACCATTTAACCAACAGCTTCCTCGTGTAACCCTACATCTCACACTTCGATTCTCTCACTTTAGCCAGTAATGCACTACTTGCCTGTGGTAGTCTCTACTCCGATTTGTTTCGCCCGTCATGTGTTATTTTGCTTCGAAGAAAGCAGGATTCCTTCAAATGGCCTTGAGCACTATGGGACTTAACATCTGAGGTCATCAGTCCCCTAGAACTCAGAACTACTTAAACCTGACTAACCTAAGGACATCACACACATCCATGCCCGAGGCAGGATTCGAACCTGCGACCGTAGCGGTCGCGCGGTTCCAAACTGTAGCGCCTAGAATTCCTTCACTTCGTTAACATTATGGTCCCCTTTTTATGTTAAGTTTATCCTCATTTCTGCGAATCCTCATCACTTTCGTCTGTCTTTGGTCTACTCTAAGTCCACAAGATTTCTATTCTTTTCAGCAGACCCTACAGTTGTTCCTCACTTTCATAGATGATAGCAATGTTATCTGCAAATCTCATGATTGATGCCCTTCCAGCCTGAATTTTAATCCAACACCCGAACCTTTCTTTTATCCCGTGGTACGAAAAGCCATATACCTGTCTTGTACTCCTAATCGCAGTATTTCGATCATGGCTTTCCTTTGTCATTGTTCCCTTTTGATTCTGGAACGCACCATACGGTGAGGCGACAAAAGTCGTTTGATGCCTCCTAAAACCGACTTGGAATTCCTTTTGCCCCGAGTTGTACAGCAGATCAATGTGGCATGTACTCAACCAGTTATTGGAAGACCCTGCAGAAATGTTGAGCCATGTTGCCTGTACAGTGCCCATAAAAGTGTTGACGGTGCAGATTTTGTGCACGAACTGAACTCTCGGTTATATCCCATAAGTGTTCGATGTCGGTCGATTTGGGTGGCCAAATCATTCGCTCCAACTGTCCAGAACGTTCCTCAAACCAATAGCGAACAATTGTGGCCCGGTGTCATGGCTTATTGTCATCCACAAAAATTCCGTCGTTGTTTGGGAACATGAAGTCCATAAATGCCTGCAAATGGTCTCCAGATAGCCGAAGGTAACCATTTATAGTCAATGACTGGTTCAGTTGGACCAGAGAACCCAGTCCATTGCATGTAAACACAGCCAATACCATTATGGAGGCAGCACCAGCCCTACGCAGACACCGCTGCTCTCAGTTGTTAAGTGAAACGCCGTCGGCCGCTGCGTTGTCCGTGGTAGTTTGGTATTCTCGGCACACTATTGAGGCTGTAGACTCGCAATATTGGATTCCCCAACGATTTGCGAAATGGAATATCCGACTTGTTTAGCTCCAACTATCATTCTCCGGTCAAAGTCTGTTAATTCTCGTCGCAAAGTTTTTCACATGAGTCACCTGTGTACAAATGACAGCTCCATTAATGCTCTGCCCTTTCGTACGAGGGTGAGTCAAATGAAAACCTTAAATTTGCAATAACAAATCAAAATTTCGTGCCGTTATCCTGTAAGTTGGTAAGCGTGCTACCAACAGCGTGCAGAATTACCTGTAGGTGGCAGCATAGTGCAGATGCATACATACCGTCGCAGTATCAGTATAAAGATGGCCGCCCCACTTGCGACTTGCACCAGGGAAGAACAGCGTTCTGTTATTCGGTTTTTGTGTAGTGAAGGTGTGAAACCTATTGAAATTCATCGACGAATGAAGGTTCAGTACGGTGATGCATGTTTGTCACAGCAGCAAGTCTACGAATGGAGTAGGAAGTTTGCAAATGGTGTGGATTCAGTGGAAGGTGCTCCTCGTCCAGGTCAGGCACAACGAGTTGTGACTCCACAGAACACTGCACCAGTTGAAGCCTTAGTGAAGGAAAACCGCCGTGTGACACTGAATGACATTGCGCCATGTTTACAGATTAGTCATGGATCAGCACACCACACTGTGCATGATGTGCTCCACTTTTACGAAGTGTCTGCAAGATGGGTGCCACGGCAGCTGAATCCTGAAATGAGAGTACGGCGTGTTGATGCTTCTAAAGAACTTCTTCGGCGCTTTGAACGAGAAGGTGGTGGCTTTCATGCAAGAATAGTTACTGGGGACGAAACCTGGGTTCATTTCCACCAACCGGGAACGAAGAGAGCGAGCAAGGAATGGTGCCATTCCTCATCACCAAAACCAAAGAAGTTTCGAATAGAGCCATCAGTAGAGAAGGTTATGCTGACACTCTTTTGGGACGAAAAAGGCGTCATTTTGGAGCATTACATGCCTAGAGAGACCACTGTCACCAGTGCATCATAGATCTCCTAAAAAATCATCTGCGGCCAGCAATCAAATCAAAGCGACGTGGATTGCTGTCAGCAGGTGTCGTTTTGCAACATGACAATGCAAGGCCCCACACTGCCCGTACAACAGTTGCAACAATCACAGACCTGGATTTTGAGTGTCTTTCTCATCCACCATATTCACCAGACCTTGCCTCAAGTGATTTCCATATGTTTGGACCACTCAAAGGCGCAGTGCGAGGAAAGAAGTTCCGCTCTGATGAAGAGGTACGCGGCCTACCAAAAGAATTTTTTTTCTAATGGAATTTATGCACTTTGAAACCGCTGGAGGACTTGTATTGAGCGTTGGGGGAGATTATGTCGAAAAGTGATTCAGCTTTGTACCACTTCTGCACAATAAATAATATTTTAAAAAATATTTTAGGTTTTCATTTGGCTCACCCCCGTACCTAGTGTATGCTATACTACCGCAACATCTTGTCCCGTTTTCGGTCATGTTGCACCATTTTCTATCGTCATTTTAGTTCGATAAATACTCTGAATGCGTCTCAATTTGTGAATTGCTTTGGCTATCACTTCTCTGACGCCTCAACGGTCCTACAGCCTAACTGATCGTCATGTAACAGATCCCCAATTTTCTTTTCTTGTTTAAAGACCGCCGAACACTGAAACTGCCCTAGAAAAGAAAAAAAAAACACTATAAGCAGGTTGTCGGAATGGCGGCTTGGGCTTTTTCACGAAATAGACAACTTCGCGACTACCTGTTGGTGGTTTGGGTCTGGCTGGCCACGGGCCACCGTGCGATGGTTCGCGGAAAAGGGCGTGGCCAGTCGGCCCGACCTCGGCATAGCAGGCCAGGGCAGAGCAGACGGCGTGACACGGCGGTTTGGCTTGTCCGTCTGGCCACCCGGCACTGTCACACTCGGACACGGCGGGTCAGCACGCCGCACTGTCAAGGCCGGCGGCCGCCGACGTGTTTCCCCGCCCTGGTCGCTGCCGCTGCTTCAGCCTCGGTGCGAGGTTGGCAATGAACTGACGGTCCTAACAGTGCCACATCCGTGTTTGGAAGTGAAAGCGGTGACAAGTTCAGCAACATGTGCCGTCAATTAAGACAAAAATGCACCGTGGGAAAAACGTCGCTAGAATCTCGTAATACGTCACCTTTTGCTGAAACTAATGACAGTAGGCGAGTAGTGGATGTTCTAACAACCCTACCACAACAAAGGTCAAAAATTAATTATGATTGTAGTGTTGCTCACGCTGCTAAATATTGCATTTTCGGGCAACAACAAAGTTATATTATGTGGCAGGTGTCATTAGAGCACAGTTAAAGTTATTTCTTGAAATAATGGATAAACTAGGCACTCATCTTTTCGTGTTTCCCACGCTGGTCTCGTTGTGAAGTCATGGCTCAATCGTCGAAAATCCAGGTAGTGATGATTCCAAGCCCGGGTGCAAAGAGGCCTCGGTGTTATTCTGCGATATTCAAAAGTTTTATAGATGAGTTTCATAAACCATTCTTGAAGATAAAACTTTTGCAAGATAGGACAATGGTGACGTAAAAAAGTAATCAGCACTCCGAATTTAAGGTACACTTCTTTTTTATTACTGTTGTTGCAACATCACTTCATAATATAAAACATACTTGAAAATATCTTAGCCGGCCGCTGTGGAACCGCAAGGCCGCTACGGTCGCAGGTTCGAATCCTCCATCGGGCATGGATGTGTGTGATGTCCTTAGGTTAGTTAGGTTTAACTAGTTCTAAGTTCTAGGGGACTAATGAGCTCATAAGTTGAGTCCCATAGTGCTCAGAGCCATTTGAACCATTTTTTGAAAATATCTTCCTCACTGTTAAAGTTCACATTTCATAAACTGACTACAACTTGCGTTTTTTCAACATGACGACCAATACTTGACTCTCCAATAACCGCTTACGCGCCCAAAATCACAGTTACAAGTGCGTCAAAGATAATAGTGACAAAAGAAAGAATAATATCATTGCAATGTAAACATATCGATGTATCAAAGTACCTCTACATTAATGAAATCAAATCTGAATGTTGTCACAGAAATATGTTAACTATTTTACAGAAACACAGTAGAATATTGCTGGTATCGAGAAGTTGAGGTGAGGTGCCGTAATGGTTACGTAATTCAAGTACCATTACAACGTGATCATTCCTAAGTCAATATTTTGTTCAAGTGCACATGCTGGATGTCTAAATTAAAATTAAAGAAACTTAAGAGATTTTTTTTTCTTTAATGTTAATTCACCCCGCCCCCCCCCCAACCCCCCACACCCTCCCTTCCCTCCCGCTCCATATGGGGGGGGGGGGGGGGGGGAGGTGCTGTCAGCGGATACAATTTGTCCCTCTTCAGTCACATAAAAGAAGAATTTCAAAACAAAAGTTTTATACGATAAAAAGACAGTTGCAAAAGGCTGATTCGGTGATTAATTAAAATATAAACACATATAAA
Source organism: Schistocerca serialis cubense (assembly GCF_023864345.2). NCBI lineage: Eukaryota > Metazoa > Arthropoda > Insecta > Orthoptera > Acrididae > Schistocerca > Schistocerca serialis. The sequence goes on from NC_064643.1 coordinate 95,094,423, forward strand.
TGGAAAATGAGGTTCGCACACAAATATATAAATAATGTATAAAAACAGATAGACAGTTGCACAAAGTAAAATCGAAAGGTCAGTGTGCGAATCACTAAAAGAGAGACATGGATGGGTGAAGAGATGGGTGGAAGTAGACTGTCAGGGAGAAGGCTATCAGGGGAACGTAGCATTTAAAGGTGGCATTTAGGATGGGCCTGTGTGGGTGGATGTTTGGAGGAGGGTTGTGGGAAGAGTGTAGAGGGTTGCGGTTCCGAACCAAGACTTAGGAAATGGGTGGAGAGAATTGGAGGGGAGGAACTCCCAGATCTGGTAGGACAGGTATATATTAGGACGAGTAAGGGACGGCGATTAAAGTTTCTTTGGGAGGGGATGTGGAGAGTGTAGTGTAGTATGGTGGTAGAGGCGTGGCAGAGTACCAGGATCAGTGAGCAATAGGGAAACTAGGGAATGGATAGCGCCGAAGATATGACTAACACAGATATTCGGAGGTTTTCAGAATGGAATAGTAGGCTGAGGAATTTGGTAAGTTTGTAGAGGATGTGGGTGAGGAAGGGTAAGGGGATCCGAATGGGCCGCGGTGGTCTAGCGGTTCTAGGCGCTCAGTCCGGAGCCGCGCGACTGCTACGGTCGCAGGTTCGAATCCTGCCTCGGGCATGGATGTGTGTGATGTCCTTAGGTTAGTTAGGTTTAAGTAGTTCTAAGTTCTAGGGGACTGATGACCTCAGAAGGTAAGTCCCATAGTGCTCAGAGCCATTTTTGATCCGAATGGCGTCTGAGGAACAGTAGGGCGTGATAGAGGGAAGGAGTCAAGAGCGGAAGAGATGAAGAAACGAAATGCATGAAAAACATAGAATCAATTGAAATCCACTGAAACAACAAGAAGGCTTCGATGTGGAATGAAAAAATTGTATATTTGTGGAAGTTGTATGGGTCCAAACTGTAGAGGTCATCTGTCCCTAGGGTTATACACTACTTAATCTAATCCAACCTGTCTTATGCTGAGGACAACACACACACCCATACCCGAGGGAGGACTCGAACCTCCGCCGGGGGGAACCGCGCGAACCTTGGCAAAGCGCCCCAGACAGCACGGCTACACCGCGTGGCAATGATGAATGATTCCACTACAAAGCGTTCAGATAAACATGCAATTTACGAGGGATGTTCAATAAATAACGCAACACATTTTTCCCAGGCCAGTTTTGGTTGAAAAATGCGAAGTTTGTTGTGGGACATCGTGATATATTCCTGCTGCAGCCCCTATAGTTCGATGAAGACCCGCCAGGTCGCGACACTGCACAGCCTTCAGCCTTCAAAATGACTGAGTGCGTTCCAAGCAGAGACCTACCATTGGGTTTCTTTTGGCGGAAAACAGCGCACCGCAAATATTTCATAGGGCCTTGCACGTCTACAGGGGCCTATCAATGAACAAAAGCACGCTGACTCGTTGGGCGAGGCGTCTGTCACCATTGCGCACGCAACAAGGTCGCGAAACCTGTACGACCACCCGCATGTCAGCAAGTTGCACACATCTGTGACTCTTGCAATGTTGGACGTGCAGACACAAAAATGCAAACGAACTTCTCCTTTTCCATGACAAAGCAAGGTCTCACGCAAGTGTGCGCACTCGAGAGAAGCTCACGACACTTCGTTGGACTGTTCTTCCTCATCCACCGTATGGCTCGGATCTCGCACCTTCTGTCTGACCCAATGAAGGATGCACTCCCTGAGAAGCAGTACGTGGTTGATGCAGAGGTTAATGTTGCAGCAAGGCGTTGGCTCCGACGTCGACCAGTAGACTGGTACCAATGAGGGCATCCAAGCCTTCCCAGTGAGGTGTCGTAAGGCCATCGTATTGAACGGAGATTATGTTGAAAAGTAGGGTTTTGCAGCCAAAAGATTGCGGAGTAATAAAGTGTACTGGAATACTGAATAAAGCCGACTTGCTTTCAGAATGAATGTGTTACATTACATATCGACTGCGGTCGCAGGTTCGAATCCTGCCTCGGGCATGGGTGTGTGTGATGTCCTTAGGTTAGTTAGGTTTAAGTAGTTCTAAGTTCTAGGGGACTGATAACCTCAGAAGTTAATTCCCATAGTGCTCAGAGCCATTTGAACCAATTACTTATCGAACGGTCCTCGTAATAAATACGTCGTGACAAGTGCAAATTTGTGCAGGTTGGAATGGAACACGGATTTCCGTATCGTATCAGTAACCATGAAATCTTTAGTCAGGTCTGGAGGCGCGCCAGCAGTTACGGCGACAGCTCGGGACAAGCACGAGATCCGGGTTCGACTCTGCTCTGGCACAAATTTTCGTTTGTCACGCCTCCTTCATTATTCATTTCATTTCAGTGCAGTCAGTTTATTTCTGATACAGGGTGATGGAGCTAAACTTTTCATCCCGTATCTATCCTGAAACGTTTAACGCCTGGTTTACGTTGGAGCGACTGGCTGGAAGCGAACGAGCATTCCCAGACAAATTCGCTACTGCTCGCTACCACTCGCTTGTATCTGTGAGAAAGCGTTTGCATTTAGGGAGCGTAAGAGAACTTGGCGCTAATAATTCGTACACAGGACACAATATTATGTGGTCAGAAACACGACGCAAAACTCTGATATTTAGAGAGACATGTTTTACTTGGCCGGTGCACTGTTTTTGACGAAGTAAGCAAAATGGTGTTGTAAAACAAGAATTCAGGTTCTAGTACATAGGCGTGGAGTTAGTTCCATTTAACACTGAATTATAGTTCCAGTTTTGCTAACCATTAGGACAAAACTTTACACATACATCGGTTGACGTGTTTCTTTTGTTTCTCGTTACAAATGAGGAGGAAATCATAAACCAGAAGAATGGAAATGAGAATTTGGCGGCAGTGGGCGGCAGGCCCCTTGAGGTGCAAGTCTTATTACATTCGACGCCACATTGGGCGACCTGCTCGCCCGATGGGGATGAAATGATGATGAAGACAACACAACACCCACACCCTGCGTGGAGAAAATCCCCGACCCAGCCGGGAATCGAACCCGTGCCCGTAGGGCGGCAATCCGTCACGCTGACCGCTCAGCTATCGGGGTGGACACCAGAACAATCTGCATCTATATCTACATGGATATTCTTCAAATCACATGTAAGTGCCTGGAAGAGGGTTCATCGAACCGCCTTCACATTTCTCTACTATTCCAATCTCGTATAGCGCGCGGAAAGAATGAACACCTATATCTTTCCGTACGAGCTCTGATTTCCCTTATTTTATCGTGGTGATCGTTCCTCCATATGTACGTCGGTGTCAACAAAATATTTTCGCATTCGGAGGAGAAACTTGGTGATTGGAATTTGGTGAGAAGATTCCGTCGCAACGAAAAACGCCTCTCCTTTAATGATTTCCAGCCCAAATCCTGCATTATTTCTGTGACACTCTCTCCCATATTTCGCGATAATACAAAACGTGCCAACATACCCTGAAGAAATGCTGGCATTTACATTCTGATTATCAGCATCCGAAGACATTTATGTTATTACGAGATTGGAGCGCATGTGTTCCTTAGGACATGAATGCATGTCCAAAGGAACAGGAACAGCAGCGACTGCAGCCGTTATGAGACACGTGAAATGCATTAGCAGTTGCAAATACGAACAACCGTCAGCTGTATAAGACAATGACGACAATGAATACATTTCATATATTTCATAACGGCTGTAGTCGCCGCCGTGCCTGTTCCTTCGGAAGGAACATTGCACCGTACTCCTTAACAACGCACGCACTGTGATATCGTATTTATCAGCCGGTACCGGGCGGCGACGTTCAATTAAAAATGCCTCCCCTGTATGGGAATATACATAATATGCTTACGAGTACAGGTTGTATCGCAGACAGGACGACATATGGAAGTTTGGGTCGGGCCGTGAGTTGTGCACGGATAGCCGAAGCCGTTAAGGCGACCGCTTTTGTAAAGCGGGAAACTCGGATTCGTGTCCCGGCCCGGCGCAAATTTTCACTGTCGTCGTTCCCTTATACAGCTGATGGCTGTTCGTGAACGCATCTACGAATAAATTTCATGTATTTACGTTACTGATTGTTTCGCATTCCAATAGCTGATACATGACGGTAGTTTCTGGTGTCTGTACTGACTTAAGCATTTCAAGAATATGGTAGAGAACAGATCCGGTGTAAACCATTTTTGTTTATCATCAAAAATATCTAACACAACAGTGATAAAACACACACCTACTTAGAGATACCACGAACGCAAGCGATGAGAATGAACAAGTATTTCGTATATTTTTAATTTTAATCAGCGTAATAGATAAATATTTTCGTACTTGGCCACTGTCAAGGAAACTTATTATGTTTTTCCTTTCTAATACGAAGAAACCCTTGATCTCCCAGTTTCCTTGTGATGAAAGATGAAATAAATTTATCGTCTTTCTCACTTGTCCAGTTGGACCTTTGAATGCTCCGTCTATTACCTACCAACCGATTTTCTTTTCCTTCGCCATTGTGCTGTGGATCACCAGAATCCCATAAGCACGTATGATATCATTTTTCTTTTAGTATCAACATAACATTCTCTTCAGACCACTCCGTCGATGACGCAATTTATGTCAACAATATAATTAGACAAAACAGCAGACGAAAGCTACCACCGAAGCGAAGAGGACCCGAACTTCCTTTTATGGTTAACTAGAAGACACGCGACCAATAGAACGCGCTGGAACACTAGTGACTAAGAACTGAACACGACCGAATGGTGTTCGTTCACATTCGAGCACCATTTACATCGAGGTGACAAAAGTCATGGCACACCCCTTAATACCGTGGTGGACCGGCGTAGTGGAACAACTCACCCTGGCGTGGACTGAACAAGTCGTTGGAAACCCCTTACCCTGCAGAATTATTAAGCCACGTTGCCTTTATAGCCGTCCGTAATTGCGAAAGTGTAGCCGGTGCAGCATTTTGTGCATGAACTGACCTGTCGAGTATGTCCCATAAATGTTGGCCGGACTGGGTGGACAAATCATTTGTTCGAATTGTTCAGAATGATCTTCAAATCAGTCGCGAACAATTGTGGCTTGGTGTCATGGCGCATTGTCATCCACAAAAATTCCGTTGTTGTTTGGGGACATGAAGTACACCAATGGATACAAATGGTCTCCAAGTAGCCTAACATAACCATTTCCAGTCAGTGATCGGTTCAGGTCGACCAGAGGACGTAGTCCATTCCATGTAAACACACGCCACACCATTGTGGAGCTACCTCCAGCCTGCACAGTGCTTTGCTGACTATTTGAGGCCGCGCGGGATTAGCCGAGCGGTCTCAGGCGCTGCAGTCATTGACTGTGCGGCTGGTCCCGGCGAAAGTTCGAGTCCTCCCTCGGGAAAGGGTGTGTGTGTTTGTCCTTAGGATAATTTAGGTTAGGTAGTGTGTAAGTTTAGGGACTGATCACCTTATCAATTAAGTCCCACAAGGTTTCACACACATTTGAACATTTTTGACTATTTGGGTCTATGGCTTCTTGGGGTCTGCACCACATTCGAACCCTACCCCCAGCTCTTACAGATGTCAGAAAGTTAGGTCGTCGTGAAAAGGGTACCGGATTCAAACAATGTTAACGTGATTTTTTTAAATTTCTTTTTTACTCTATTATGTGTGAAATTTTTATATCAAACAACATGTTTATGACATGTAAAATGGCTGCTTGGAGTTTACTGCAATGTCCTCTTCGTAGTCTGCTTTCGCTTTATTTCCTTTAAAGTAGTAAATCTATAGAGTACATTTGTAATTTCACAGAATAAACATAAGGAATGGGACAATAGAATGAAGAAACAACTGTACCACATGTGCGGAAGTAATAATATAATAATACACATAATAAAACTAATAGTATAAATAAGAAACAGAATAATAAGATTAATGATAAGTTCTAAAGTCATAACGTTCAAAAATCCTTACAATCAAGACCCTCCCGTCCTCCCCCCTCCTCTCCAGACACACACACACACACACACACACACACACAGTGTCATTTATTCAGGAACAAAGGTTTCACAATAATAGTTGCATACAAAGAAATGTGTGAAGGAAGTTACTTTCGTACACCAAGCACATCTGATGCATCCCACATTTGCGCATCCACCCTGTATACTGCAGATTGAAAGCTTGTAACCGAAACAGAACTTTGTCGAAGTTTCTAATGGTTTTGATTGATCAACGAGTTTAGCCATAATCAACCCGTGACGGTGATAGCTATAGAAACGTGAAGAACACAGCCTATTTTATGTTAGGGACTGCAGCTTAAGAAGATTATTGCGTTGTTGCAGACTAGTCTCTTCCGAAGAATCTCGAGCAGAATCGGATATATTACGAATTGCATGCTTGTACGTTCCGAAGAAATTAAGATCATGGGGTTGACAAATGGAGGTTTGGTGGCATTATGTGGATTTTAATTTTGTCTTCTGGTAGGTCATTTTGTACGTGCAGATCATGAGGAGCACTAGGGTCTTTGTGGGGCCAGTAAGAATCCAGTATTAGCAGAAGTTTCTCCCCACTGATTTGTTCCACTACCGCTTCTTGTTTAAATGTCCCGAACAGTTCTTTGGTCATTTTGCTGGAGGATGGGGATCACTGTTGTGGTCCGGCTGTGGGGATCCAACGGACGTCGAGCACGACCACGAGTCTTCCGATGGGACCGCACTGGTGGCCAGCCCAGTTGCTGCTCGCACAGAGGTTGACCCCTCACCTGTGGTCGAGTGGTTGGTCGCCTCAGGGCGTGGCACGCAGCGAAATACTAAGCAGGGGGCGGAACATTAGGTCTCCACGATTAGTTTGACAAATTCCATGTGCTGTCTGTGGCTGACACTGTCTCTCAGCCAGATGCAGTCGCTTGTACTGTTTCAGAGGAAACGTCTCAGCCTGCAAGATCTGGGCAGTCACAGAGGGTGGGATTATTGGTGGTTGGAAGCTCCAGCATTAGGCGCGTTGTGGAACCCATTAGGGACATGGTTGCCAAGGACGAGAAGAAAGCCAATGCGCACTCCATACCGGGTGGAGTCAATCCAGACGTGGAACGGACCCTTCTGGATGCCATGAAGAGCACAGTTGCAGCCAACTACAGATGGTGGCTCAAATCGATACCAACGATGTGTGTCGCGTCAGATCGAGATTCTCTCTGGTTTCAAGCGACTATCAGAAACGGTAAAGGCTGCCAGTGTTGCTTGCGAGATGAAAGTAGAGCTCACCGTTTGCAGCATAGTCGACAGGACCGATTGTGGACATCTGGTACAGAGCCGAGTGGAGAGTCTGAATCAGAGGCTCAGACGGATTTGCGACCGTGTAGGTTGCAGATTCCTCGACTTGCGCCATAGAGTGGTTGGGTTTCGGGCTCCACTAAATAGGTCAGGTCTCCATTACACGCAGCAGGCGGCTACATGGGTAACAGGGGCTGTGTGGCGTGGACTGTGCGGTTTTTAAAGTTGGAGAGTCTCTGTGAAACACAAAAAGGACTTCACTCTCAAAGGGTGCAATCAATCACAGGAAGAACGTCGATCTAGAAACCATCTGTTGTAAGGTGTATGCTTCGCCGGCGATGGGCGAGGCATGACAGAATCTCTGACCAGAGAGTAGTTTATTGTTAGTTGTTGCTTGTCGCGAGTCTGCGCTTGTCTGCGCGAGTCTGCAGTAGTAGTCAGTCGGATACAGTAGCGAGTGGACGGTAGTAGTCGGCGGGAGTCGGCATGCGTCGGCTGTGTGCTCTGCTCGCGACTCTGGTCAGGACTCTGGAGGATGAGTATTGTTGTAGAAGGTAAAGAAGCAGCCTTGCGCATATTTAATAAATTATGTTAATTGTAATTTAATTTGTTCAGAAAAAATGCCCCAATAATAATTTTTTTATAAAGTAACTCTTTTAAAGAAAAGTATTCATTTCAATTTAAAGAATTTTTCCACTCTTTTGAAGAAAAAGCATTAATTTCAATTTAAAGAATATTTCCTATGCATTCCTTCCAAGAATCAAAAATAATATATACGCCAGCATTGCACGAAGCTGTGTCGATAAATCAGATATAGTTGCAGTTTTTATTGAGGTAAGAGTTTTGCTTTTGTTATTCAGAATACAGGGCCGAAGGTCAGCGCTGCTGTCCTTATAAAATTTACCAGATGTTATTATTTCTGTTAGGAGGTTACATTTCGTTCATGGTTCATTATTCAATTAATATTATTGTGTGGTTTTTGGTCAATTTTCATTCCTTAATTTTTGTGGGGAGTTTAAGCTTGGCTCCATTTTGCATTATTATTAAACATAATTTTTGTTGGGAGGTTACACTTGGCTCCATTTTCCTATTTCTCATTCATTATTTTTCTGCGGGGAGGTTACACTGTACAGCAGTTGTCAATTGTCGTAGCAGAGCCCAAGCCCAAATAGAAAGCACTGATGCGCAAATCTGCATAGGCACTGAAAGCGGGCTCTAGCCGAAGATAAGATCATCTGAAATTTTTGTGAGGGACCTAACGGTGTTCAGAAAGAACAGCCTAAACACAGTAGGCGGTGTCGTGTTCGTGGCTTTTAGAAGTAGTTTATCTTGTAGTGAAACTGAAGTAGATGGTTCCTGTAAGTTAGCATGGGTAGAGGCTATTCTTGGCAATCAGAATAAAATAATAATTTTATCCTTTTACTTATCTCCCAACTCAGTTGATACAATTGCTGAAAGGTTCAAAGAAAACTTTAGTCTAATTCCAAAGGTATCTGACTCATACAGTTATAGTTGGTGGTGACTAATGTACCCTTGATATGATGGCGATAATTCGTGTTTAAGTCCGGAGGTATGCGTAAAACATCATAAGAACTCGTGCTAAAGCCATTCACTGAAAATTATTTTGAGCAGTTAGTTCATGAGCCCACTCTAATAGTAAACAGTTGTGAAAGTACACTTGATCACTTAACAACGAATAATCCTGAGCTAATAACGAGCATCAAAGTGGATATAGTGATTAGTGTCGTAGCGAAACTGAATACCGTAACTCCCAAACCCTCCAAAAATAAACAAAAAAATACCTATTCAAAAAAATTCATTTGACGTCTCCTGAGAGATAATCTCCACTCCTTCCAAATTAACAGTGTAAGTGTAGACCAGATGTGGTTTGAATTCAAAGAAATATTATCGACAGCAATTGGCAGTTTTATACCAAATAAATTAACAAACGTAGAGCTGATCACCTTTGGTACACAAAACGGGTCAGATTACTGTTGCAGAAACACTGAAAAAGCATGCCAAATTTAAACGAATGCAAGATCCCCAAGATTTACGATCTTTTACAGAAGTTCGACATTTAGCGCGAACTTCAATGCGAGATGCTTATAATAGTTTCCAAAGCGAAACTTTGTCTCGAAACATGGCGGAAAATCCAAAGAGATTATGGTTGAGTGTAAGGTATGCTAGCGCAAAACACAATCAGTGCCTTCTCTGCGCAATAGCAACGGAAATACTACCGATGACAGTGCTGACAAAGCAGAGTTACTAAACACAGCCTTCAGAAGAGAAGACGATGTAAATGTTCCAGGATTCGAATCAATAACAACTGTCAACATGAGTAACGTAGAAGTAGATATCCTCGAAGAAGTGAAGCAACTTAAATCAGTTAATAAAAGCAAGTCTTCTATTCCAGACTGTATACCAATCAGGATACTTTCAGAATATGCTGATGCGATAGCTCCATACTTAACACTCATATACAACCGTTCGCTCGACGAAATATCCGTACCCAAAGACTGGAGAGTTCCACAGCTCACACCAGTATTCAAGAAAGGTAGTAGGAGTAATCCACTAAACTAGAGGCCCATATCATAAACGTCGATATGCAGCAGGAGTTTCTAACATTGTGTTCGAAAGTTATGAATTACCTCGAAGAAAACGGTCTATAGACACACAGTCAATATGAATTTAGAAGACATCGTTCTTGTCCAACACAGTTAGCTCTTTACTCGCATGTAGTGTTGAGTGCTATTGACAAGAGATTTCAGATTGATTCCGTATTTCTGGACTTTCGGAATGCTTTTGACACTGTACCACATAATCGGCTTGTAGTGAAATTGCGTACTTATGGAATACCGTCTCAGTTATGTGAATGGATTCTTGAATTCCTGTCAGAGAGGTCACAGTTCGTAGTAATTGACGGGAAACCATCGAGTAAAATAGAAGTGTTTTCTAGCGTTCCCCAAGTTAGCGTTATAGGCCTTTGCTGTTCCATATCTACACTCCTGGAAATTGAAATAAGAACACCGTGAATTCATTGTCCCAGGAAGGGGAAACTTTATTGACACATTCCTGGGGTCAGATACATCACATGATCACACTGACAGAACCACAGGCACATAGACACAGGCAACAGAGCATGCACAATGTCGGCACTAGTACAGTGTATATCCACCTTTCGCAGCAATGCAGGCTGCTATTCTCCCATGGAGACGATCGTAGAGATGCTGGATGTAGTCCTGTGGAACGGCTTGCCATGCCATTTCCACCTGGCGCCTCAGTTGGACCAGCGTTCGTGCTGGACGTGCAGACCGCGTGAGACGACGCTTCATCCAGTCCCAAACATGCTCAATGGGGGACAGATCCGGAGATCTTGCTGGCCAGGGTAGTTGACTTACACCTTCTAGAGCACGTTGGGTGGCACGGGATACATGCGGACGTGCATTGTCCTGTTGGAACAGCAAGTTCCCTTGCCGGTCTAGGAATGGTAGAACGATGGGTTCGATGACGGTTTGGATGTACCGTGCACTATTCAGTGTCCCCTCGACGATCACCAGTGGTGTACGGCCAGTGTAGGAGATCGCTCCCCACACCATGATGCCGGGTGTTGGCCCTGTGTGCCTCGGTCGTATGCAGTCCTGATTGTGGCGCTCACCTGCACGGCGCCAAACACGCATACGACCATCATTGGCACCAAGGCAGAAGCGACTCTCATCGCTGAAGACGACACGTCTCCATTCGTCCCTCCATTCACGCCTGTCGCGACACCACTGGAGGCGGGCTGTACGATGTTGGGGCGTGAGCGGAAGACGGCCTAACGGTGTACGGGACCGTAGCCCAGCTTCATGGAGACGGTTGCGAATGGTCCTCGCCGATACCCCAGGAGCAACAGTGTCCCTAATTTGCTGGGAAGTGGCGGTGCGGTCCCCTACGGCACTGCGTAGGATCCTACGGTCTTGGCGTGCATCCGTGCGTCGCTGCGGTCCGGTCCCAGGTCGACGGGCACGTGCACCTTCCGCCGACCACTGGCGACAACATCGATGTACTGTGGAGACCTCACGCCCCACGTGTTGAGCAATTCGGCGGTACGTCCACCCGGCCTCCCGCATGCCCACTATATGCCCTCGCTCAAAGTCCGTCAACTGCACATACGGTTCACGTCCACGCTGTCGCGGCATGCTACCAGTGTTAAAGACTGCGATGGAGCTCCGTATGCCACGGCAAACTGGCTGACACTGACGGCGGCGGTGCACAAATGCTGCGCAGCTAGCGCAATTCGACGGCCAACACCGCGGTTCCTGGTGTGTCCGCTGTGCCGTGCGTGTGATCATTGCTTGTACAGCCCTCTCGCAGTGTCCGGAGCAAGTATGGTGGTTCTGACACACCGGTGTCAATGTGTTCTTTTTTCCATTTCCAGGAGTGTATATAAATGATTTCGTAGACAATCTGAGCAGCCGTCTTAGGTTGTTTGCAGATAATTCTTTTGTTTATCGTCTAGTAAAGTCATCAGAAGATTAAGATAAATTGCAAAACGATTAAAATAAAGGCGTTTCTCGTTGCGGCGGGATTTTCTCACGAAATTTCAATCACCACGTTTCTCCTCCGAATGCGGATTTATCTTGTTGATGACGACCTACATAGGGAGCAAAAATCACCATAATAAAATAAGGAAGATCAAAGTTCGAACGGAAAGATATAGGTGTTCGTTTTTTTTCGCTCTCTCTTCGATAGTGGAATAACAGAAACTTTTTGTGAAGGTGGTTCGATGAACCCTCTGCCAGACATTTACGTCTGACTGCAGAGTCTTCATATAGATGTAGGAGTACTGTGGATATTTTAAAGAGAAAATACGTATTCTGTCTGTATTCTAAGGTATTTTACCGTCAGTCTCACGTCATTTAATTTTCATGTTGCATATTGACTGATATGCACTGTCTTAAATTTTCTGTGTTTGAAAGGAGTCTCATCTTAGGTCTCCATGCGGCCGGCTGATCGGCTCGTGCAATATCCAGATTTGTGGGACTTTCGGGTGGGACAGTAGCTCAGTGTTAGACTATTTGGGAATGTGAGGGCAGTGTCCAGATTTGTTGGGGTTTTGGATGGGACAGTGGCTTGGTGTTGGACTGTGTGGCATGTGAGGGCAGTATCCATATTTGTGGGACCTTCCGATGGGACAGTGGCTCGGTGTTGGACTGTGTAGGAATGTGAGGGCAGTATCCATATTTGTGTGGCTATCGAATGGGACAGTGGCTCGGTGTTGGACTGTGTGGGAATGTGAGGGCAGTATCCAGATTTGTGGGGCTTTCGATTGGGACAGTGGCTCGTTGTTGGACTGTGTGGGAATGCAAGGGCAGTATCCAGATTTGTGGGGCTTTCGAATGGGACAGTGGCTCAGTCTTGCACTGTGTGGGAATGTGAGGGCAGTATCCAGAATTGTGGGACCTTCGGATGGGACAGTGGCTCGGTGTTGGACTGTGTGGGAATGCCAGGGCAGTATCCAGATTTGTGGGGCTTTCGAATGGGACAGTGGCTCGGTGTTGGACTGTGTGGGAATGCCAGGGCAGTATCCAGATTTGTGGGGCTTTCAAATGGGACAGTGCCTCGGTGTTGGACTGTGTAGGAATGTGAGAGCAGTATCCATATTTGTGGGACCTTCGAATGGGACAGTGGCTCGGTGTTGGACTGTGTGGGAATGGCAGGGCGGTATCGATATTTGTGGGACCTTCGAATGGGACAGTGGCTCGGTGTTGGACTGTGTGGGAATGCCAGGGCAGTATCCAGATTTGTGGGGCTTTCGAATGGGACAGTGGCTCGGTGTTGGACTGTGTGGGAATGTGAAGGCAGTATCCTGATTTGTGCGACTTTCGGGTGGGACAGTGGCTCGGTGTTGGTCTGTGTAGGAATGTGAGTGCAGTATCCAGGTTTGTGGGGCATTCGAATGGGACAGTGGCTCGGTGTTGGACTGCGTGGGAATGCCAGGGCAGTATCCAGATTTGTGGGGCTTTCAAATGGGACAGTGCCTCGGTGTTGGACTGTGTAGGAATGTGAGAGCAGTATCCATATTTGTGGGACCTTCGAATGGGACAGTGGCTCGGTGTTGGACTGTGTGGGAATGGCAGGGCGGTATCGATATTTGTGGGACCTTCGAATGGGACAGTGGCTCGGTGTTGGACTGTGTGGGAATGCCAGGGCAGTATCCAGATTTGTGGGGCTTTCGAATGGGACAGTGGCTCGGTGTTGGACTGTGTGGGAATGCCAGGGCAGTATCCAGATTTGTGGGGCTTTCGAATGGGACAGTGCGTCAGTGTTGGACTGTGTGGGAATATGAGGGCAGTATCCAGATTTGTGGGGCATTCGAACGGGACAGCGGCTCGGTGTTGGACTGTGTGGGAATGTGAGGGCAGTATCCATGTTTGTGTGGCTTTCGAATGGGACAGTGGCTCGGTGTTGGACTGTGTGGGAATGTGAGGGCAGTATCCAGATTTGTGGGGCTTTCGATTGGGACAGTGCCTCGTTGTTGGACTGTGTGGGAATGAAAGGGCAGTATCCAGATTTGTGGGACCTTCGGATGGGACAGTGGCTCGGTGTTGGACTGTGTGGAATTGCCAGGGCAGTATCCACATTTGTGGGGCTTTCGAATGGGACAGTGCTTCAGTGTTGGACTGTGTGGGAACGTGAGGGCAGTATCCAGATTTGTGGGGCTTTCGAATGGGACAGTGGCTCGGTGTTGGACTGTGTGGGAATGGCAGGGCAGTATCCAGATTTGTGGGGCTTTCAAATGGAACAGTGCCTCGGTGTTGGACTGTGTGGGAATGTGAGGGCAGTATCCATATTTGTGGGACCTTCGAATGGGACAGTGGCTCGGTGTTGGACTGTGTGGGAATGCCAGGGCAGTATCAAGATTTGTGGGGCTTTCGAATCGGACAGTGGCTCGGTGTTGGACTGTCTGGGAATGCCAGGGCAGTATCCAGATTTGTGGGGCTTTCGAATGGGACAGTGCCTCGGTGTTGGACTGTGTGGGAATGTGTGGGCAGTATCCGGATTTGTGGGGCTTTCGAATGGGACAGTGGCTCGGTGTTGGACTGTGTGGGAATGCCAGGGCAGTATCCAGATTTGTGGTGCTCTCGAATGGGACAGAGGCTCGGTGTTCAAATGGTTCAAATGGCTCTGAGCACTATGGGACTCAACTGCTGAGGTCATTAGTCTCCTAGAACTTAGAACTAGTTAAACCTAACTAACCTAAGGACATCACAAACATCCATGCCCGAGGCAGGATTCGAACCTGCGACCGTAGCGGTCTTGCGGTTCCAGACTGCAGCGCCTTTAACCGCACGGCCACTTTGGCCAGCTGAGGCTCGGTGTGGACTGTGTGGGAATGTGAGGGCAGTATCCAGATTTGTGGGACCTTCGGATGGGACAGTGGCTCGGTGTTGGACAGTGTGGAATTGCCAGGGCAGTATCCACATTTGTGGGGCTTTCGAATGGGACAGTGCTTCAGTGTTGGACTGTGTGGGAACGTGAGGGCAGTATCCAGATTTGTGGGGCTTTCGAATGGGACAGTGGCTCGGTGTTGGACTGTGTGGGAATGGCAGGGCAGTATCCAGATTTGTGGGGCTTTCGAATGGGACAGTGGCTCGGTGTTGGACTGTGTGGGAATGCGAGGGCAGTATCCAGATTTGTGGGGCTTTTGAATGGGACAGTGCCTGGGTGTTGGACGGTGTGGGAATGTGAGGGCAGTATCCAGATTTGTGGGGCTTTCGAATGGGACAGTTGCTCGGTGTTGGACTGTGTGGAAATGTGAGGGCAGTATCCAGATTTGTGCGACTTTCGGATGGGACAGTGGCTCGGTGTTGGTCTGTGTAGGAATGTGAGTGCAGTATCCAGGTTTGTGGGGCATTCGAATGGGACAGTGGCTCGGTGTTGGACTGTGTGGGAATGCCAGGGCAGTATCCAGATTTGTGGGGCTTTCAAATGGGACAGTGCCTCGGTGTTGGACTGTGTAGGAATGTGAGGGCAGTATCCAGATTTGTGGGGCTTTTGAATGGGACAGTGGCTCGGTGTTGGACTGTGTGGGAATGCCAGGGCAGTATCCAGATTTGTGGGGCTTTCGAATGGGACAGTGCCTCGGTGTGGACTGTGTGGGAATGTGAGGGCAGTATCCATATTTGTGGGACCTTCGAATGGGACAGTGGCTCGGTGTTGGACAGTGTGGAATTGCCAGGGCAGTATCCACATTTGTGGGGCTTTCGAATGGGACAGTGCTTCAGTGTTGGACTGTGTAGGAATGTGAGGGCAGTATCCATATTTGTGGGACCTTCGAATGGGACAGTGGCTCGGTGTTGGACTGTGTGGGAATGCCAGGGCAGTATCGATATTTGTGGGACCTTCGAATGGGACAGTGGCTCGGTGTTGGACTGTGTGGGAATGCCAGGGCAGTATCCAGATTTGTGGGGCTTTCGATTGGGACAGTGGCTCGGTGTTGGACTGTGTGGGAATGCCAGGGCAGTATCCAGATTTGTGGGGCTTTCGAGTGGGACAGTGCCTCGGTGTTGCACTGTGTGGGAATGTGAGGGCAGTATCCAGGTTTGTGGGGCATTCGAATGGGACAGTGGCTCGGTGTTGGACTGTGTGGGAATGTGAGGGCAGTATCCAGATTTGTGGGGCTTTAGAATGGGACAGTGCCTCGGTGTTGGACTGGTTGGGAATGTGAGGGCAGTATCCAGATTTGTGGGGCTTTTGAATGGGACAGTGGCTCGGTGTTGGACTGTGTGGGAATGCCAGGGCAGTATCCAGATTTGTGGGGCTTTCGAATGGGACAGTGCCTCGGTGTGGACTGTGTGGGAATGTGAGGGCAGTATCCATATTTGTGGGACCTTCGAATGGGACAGTGGCTCGGTGTTGGACTGTGTGGGAATGCCAGGGCAGTATCCAGATTTGTGGTGCTCTCGAATGGGACAGAGGCTCGGTGTTGGACTGTGTGGGAATGTGAGGGCTATATCCAGATTTGTGGGACCTTCGGATGGGACAGTGGCTCGGTGTTGGACTGTGTTGGAATGCCAGGGCAGTATCGATATTTGTGGGGCTTTCGAATCAGACAGTGCCTAGGTGTTGGACTGTGTGGGAATGTGAGGGCAGTATCCAGATTTGTGGGGCTTTCGAATGGGACAGTGGCTCGGTGTTGGACTGTGTGGGAATGTGAGGGCAGTATCCAGATTTGTGGGGCTTTCGAATGGGACAGTGGCTCGGTGTTGGACTGTGTGGGAATGTGAGGGCAGTATCCATATATGTGGGACTTTCGAATGAGACAGTGGCTCAGTGTTGGGCTGTGTGGGAACGCCACGGCAGTATCCAGATTTGTGGGGCTCTCGAATGGGACAGAGGCTCGGTGTTGGACTGTGTGGGAATGTGAGGGCAATATCCAGATTTGTGGGACCTTCGGATGGGACAGTGGCTTGGTGTTGGACTGTGTTGGAATGCCAGGGCAGTATCGATATTTGTGGGGCTTTCGAATCAGACAGTGCCTAGGTGTTGGACTGTGTGGGAATGTGAGGGCAGTATCCAGATTTGTGGGGCTTTCGAATGGGACAGTGGCTCGGTGTTGGACTGTGTGGGAATGTGAGGGCAGTATCCAGATTTGTGGGGCTTTCGAATGGGACAGTGGCTCGGTGTTGGACTGTGTGGGAATGTGAGGGCAGTATCCATATTTGTGGGACTTTCGAATGAGACAGTGGCTCAGTGTTGGGCTGTGTGGGAACGCCACGGCAGTATCCAGATTTGTGGGGCTTTCGAATGGGACAGTGGCTCAGTGTTGGACTGTGTGGGAATGTGAGGGCGGTATCCATATTTGTGGGACCTTCGAATGGGACAGTGGCTCGGTGTTGGGCTGTGTGGGAACGCCACAGCAGTATCCAGATTTGTGGGGCTTTCGAATGGGACAGTGGCTCGGAGTTGGACTGTGTGGGAATGTGAGGGCAGTGTCCATATTTGTGGGACCTTTGGATGGGACAGTGGATCGGTGTTGGACTGTGTGGGAATGCCAGGTCAGTATCCAGATTTGTGGGGCTTTCGAATGGGACAGTGCCTCGGTGTTGGACTGTGTGGGAATGTGAGGGCAGTATCCAGATTTGTTGGGCTTTCGAATGGGACAGTGGCTCGGTGTTGGACTGTGTGGGAATGCTAGGGCAGTATCCAGATTTGTGGGGCTTTCGAATGGGACAGTGCCTCGGTGTTGGACTGTGTGGGGATGTGAGGGCAGTATCCAGATTTGTGCGACTTTCGGATGGGACAGTGGCTCGGTGTTGGTGTGTGTTTGAATGTGAGTGCAGTATCCAGGTTTGTGGGGCATTCGAATGGGACAGTGGCTCGGTGTTGGACTGTGTTGGAATGTGAGGGCAGTATCCATGTTTGTGGGGCATTCGAATTTGACAGTGGAGCGGTGTTGGTCTGTGTGGGAACTTGAAGGCAGGCACACTCGCCGTCAAGGTTCCAGTTGACAACATCTTACCAACACATGGGAAGATAGTCGTTTTGTCCACGAAGTACATCGTAACCATTTCGCCTACGCACCTGTCGTCCGAGAACAAGTAATGGACATTCTGCAACATTCTCCGGCATCCAGCATCGTTGGACATAGAATAACAGCAGCTGGAGTAGGGAATTACCGGCCATTGCATGGTTTGTCGTTAACACCACAACACAAACAGCTGCGTTTATAGTGGTGCCGTCAATGGGACTGCTGACGACAGGTGTCGCATTGTGTTCACCGATGAATAGTGATTCTGTACTGTCTCGGATGACAATCGTCGGCGAGAAAGGTGGCCAACTGAGCAGAAGTAATCTTCTGCCAGTTTTGGAGAAGTAAAAAGGTGATACTACATCTTCATCAACATGGTTATTCTGCAGTTCACACTTAAGTCCCTGTCAGAGGGTTCATCGAACCATTTTCATACTACTTCTCCACCATTCCACTCTCGATTGGCGCGTGTGAAGAAGAAACACCTAAATCTTTCCGTTCGAGCTCTGATTTCTCTTATTTTATTATGATGATCATTTCTCCATAGGTGGGTGGGTGTCAACAAAATATTTTCGCATTCGGAAGAGAAAGTTGGTGATTGGAAGTTTGTGATTAGATCGCGCCGAAAAGAAAACACCCTTTGTTTCAGTGACTGCCCCAACTCGCGTATCATATCAGTGACACTCTCACCCCTATTGCGCGATAATACGAAACGAACTGCCCTTTGCACTTTTTCGATGTCCTCCGTCAATCCTACCTGGTAAGGATTCCACACCGCGCAGCAATATTCTAGCATAGGACGGACATGTGTAATGTAGGCTGTCTCTTTAGTGGGTTTGTCGCATCTTCTAAGTGTTCTGCCAACAAAACGCAGTCTTCGTTTCGCCTTCCCCACAATATTATCTATGTGGTCTTTCCAATATAAGTTTCTCGTAATTACAATTCCTAGGTATTTAGTCGTGGTATGGGGAGCCGTCGGGTATGACTTCATGTCAGGGGTTGTTGTTTGTGAAGGGGCTCTGACGGCATGGCACAACGTCACGGACATCCTCTTTCCTCAAGTTTTATCTCTCAAACGACGGTATCGTGGAGTCGTTTCGCAACAGGACAATGCTCTTCCACACACGGCACGTGTCTCTATCAACTGTCTGTGTGATGTTGAGGCAGCCCGTTATCCTCAGATCTGTCCCTTACAGAACCAAATGAGGTCAGCTCGGACGTCAACTCTTTCCCAATGGCAGTATCCAGGACATAAGGGAAAAGTTACAATAGTGCGACATTGCTGTGCCTGCATGGTTGTCCGAAGGAACAGGGACTGCGGAGACTACAGCCGTCATGAAACACGTGAAATGTGTTCGCAGCTGCGAATACGGACAGCCATCAGCTGTATGAGGCAATGACGACAGTGAAAATTTGTGGCGGACCGGGACACGGATTTCTAATTTCACGTGAGCAGTCGCCTCAACCGCTTTGGCTATCCGTGCACGATCTGCGAAAGTCGTTGTCCGGTATCAGTGGATAAATACGAAATCGTTTCATATCGTATTTATTCCCCGATATTGCGCGAGGACTCTCAATTAAACTGTCCTCCCCAGTACGAAAATTCCATAATGTGTGTACCAGTACAGGTTGTGAAGCAGGAACGACAACAGTTTGGGTCTGACCACGGATCATACACGGATAGCCAAAGAGGTTGAGGCGACCGCTCACGTAAAGTTAGAAATCCGTGTCCTAATCCCGGTCCGGCACAAATTTTCACTGTCGTCATTGCCTTATACACCTGATGGTTGTCCGTATTCGCGGCGGCGAATACACTTCGTCTGAGTTGTGAACAATCTACCCTCAGGAGAAGATAAAACAAGTTACTGACACCTTTTCCAACTGAATCAATGCGTGCATCCAGGGCAGAGGCGGATATAATATCATACCTATAAGTGGACTCATACTGCGAAGTTGTTTGTAAATTTAACTCCGTTTTGTAATCCCTGAGATAATATCACGTACCCCATCAATCCGTGAAGTTTCATTTCGTTACGCCCTTCCCTTCCGGGAGCTTCACTTTGTTTGTCAGCCATTCAACTTCGATACGTCACTTAATTTTTGTGATGATTGTAGGCTACGCACAAGATATTCTAAACAGTAATACTGGAGAATGGCTAGGAACCCAACTACTAATTCGTGTTAAATAAAATCTCATGAAACGTAAGTAGAAGAGCACGTTTCCTTCTACAATAAGGTAAGCTCGCCAGACAAAACAGTGCTACCACTATAAAAGAGCACAGTGTTCGCTTTTAAAATCTGTAGATGGCTTACAACCGATTCCAGGTAGTTTGTCAATGTCCGCCGATGACACAAATCATGTCAGTGAAGCTGTGTTCTTTGTGCGGGTGAGTTTTGTTCAATTACCGTAGCTAGTTGAGTCGACGTCGACATTCGACAGAATGGCATGAAGAAGCTCTCTTGTTTAGACACGCCAATGACTGCTGCGTTAATGTTGTTGTTGTTGTTGTTTCCATGGTCTTCAGTCCAGAGACTGTTTGGATGCAAGTCTCCATGCTACTCTATCCTGTGCAAGCTTCTTCATCTCCGAGTATCTACTGCAAACTACATCCTTCTGAACCTGCTTAGTGTATTCATCTCTTGGTCTCCCTCTTCCCTCCAGTACTAAATTGGTGATCCCCTTGATGCCTCAGAACGTGCCCTACTAACCGATCTCTTCTTCTAGTCAAGTTGTGCCACAAATTCCTCTTCTTTCCAATTCTATTCAGTACCTCCTCATTAGTCACGTGATGTACCCATCTAATCTTCAGCATTCTTCTGTATCACCACATTTCGAAAAATTCCATTATTTTCTTGTCTAAGCTATTTTTCGCCTATGTTTCACTTCCATACGTGACCACACTCCTTGCAAATACTTTCAGAGTGGACTTCCTGACACTTAAATCTATATTCGATGTTAACAAATTTCTTTTCTTCAGAAACGCTTTCCTTGCCATTGCCAGTCTACATTTTATATCCTCACTTCGTCGACAGTCATCAGTTATTTTGCTCCCAAAACGGGAAAACTCATCTAATACTTTTAGTGTCCCATTTCCTAATCTAATTCCCTCAGCATCACCTGATTTAATTCGACTACATTCCATTATCCTCGTTTTACTCTTGTTGATGTTCATCTTATATTCTCCTTTCAAGACTCTGTCCATTCCGTTCAACTGCTCTTCCAAGTCCTTTGCTGCCTCTGACAGAATTACAATGTCATCGCCAAACCTCAAACTTTTTATTTCTTCTCCATGGATTTTAATTCCTACTACAAATTTTTCTTTTCTTTCCTTCACTGCTTTCTCGATATACAGGTTGAATAACATCGCGGATAGGCTACAACCCTGTCTCACTCCCTTCTCAACCACTGCTTCCCTTTCGTGCCCCTCGACTTTTATAACTGCCATCTGGTTTCTGTACAAATTGAAAATAGCCTTTCGCTCCCTGTATTTTACCCCTGCCACCTTCAGAATTTGAAAGAGAATATTCCAATTAACATCGTCAAAAGCTTTCTCTAGTTCTACAAATGCTAGAAACATCGGTTTGCCTTCCCTTAATCTAAGATGTTGTAGGGTCAGTATTGACACGCGTTTTCCAAAATTTCTACGGTATCTAAATGATCTTCCCTGAGGTCGGCTTTTACCTGTTTTTCCATTCGTCTGTAAAGAATTCGTGTTAGTATGTTGTAGCCGCAACTTGTTAAGCTGATAGTTCGGTTATTTTCACACCTGTCGACACGTGCTTTCTTTGGGATTGGAATTATTATATTCTTCTTGAAGTGTGAGAGCATTTCATCTTTCTCATACATCTTCATCACCAGATGGTAGAGTTTTGTCATGGCTTGTTCTCCCAAGGCTATCAGTAGTTCTAATGTAATGTTGTCTACTCTCGGGGCCTTGTTTCGACTTACGTCTTTCGATGCTCTGTCTAGTTCTTCACGCAATATCATATCTGCCATTTCACCTTCATCTATGTCCTCCTCAGTTTCCATAATATTGCTCTTGTATAGACCCTCTATATACTCCTTTCACCTTTCTGCTTTTCCTTCTTTGCTTAGGACTGGTTTTCCATCTGAGCTCTTGGCATTCATACAGGTGGTTCTCTTTTCTCCAAAGGTCTCTTTAATTTTCCTGTAGGCAGTATCTATCTTACCCCTAGTGATGTATGCTTCTACATCCTTACATTTGTCCTCTAGCCATCCTTGCTTGGGCGTTTTGCACTTCCTGTCGATCTCGTTTTTTAGACGTTGGTACTCCTTTTCGCCTGCTTCATTTACTGCATTTTTATATTTTCTTCTTTCATCAATTACATTGAATATCTCTTCTCTTATCCAAAGATTTCTTCTAGCCATCGCCTTTTTACCTAATTGATCGTCTGCTGCCTTCACTATTTCATCTCTCAAAGCTACCCATTCTTCTTCTACTGTATTTCTGTTCTTGTCAATCGTTCCCTAGTGCTCTCTCTGAAACACTACAACC
Source organism: Schistocerca serialis cubense (assembly GCF_023864345.2). NCBI lineage: Eukaryota > Metazoa > Arthropoda > Insecta > Orthoptera > Acrididae > Schistocerca > Schistocerca serialis. The sequence goes on from NC_064643.1 coordinate 95,116,706, forward strand.
TCTGGTTCTGTCAGTTTATCCAGGTCCCATCTCCTTAAATTACTACCTTTTTTACAGTTTCTTTAGTTTTAATCTGCAGTCCATAACCAATAAATTGTGGTCAGAGTCCACATCTGCACCTGGAAATGTCTTGCAATTTAAAACATGTTTCCTAAATCTCTGTGTTACCATTATATAATCTATCTGATACCTTCTAGTATCTCTAGGCTTCTTCCATGTATACAACCTCTTTTCATTATCCTTAAACCAAGTTTTAGCTATGATTAGGTTATTCTCTCTGCAAAGTTCTACCAGACGGCTTCCTCTGTCATTCCTTCCTCCCCAGTCCATATTCACCTACTACTTCTCCTTCTCTTCCTTTTCCTACTATCGAATTCCAGGCCCCATAACTATTAAATTTTCGTCTCCCATAACAATATGAATAATTTCTTTTATCGCATCATACATTTCTTCAATCTCTTCATCATCTGCGGGGCTAGTTGGCATATAAACTTGTACTACTGTGGTAGGCGTGGGCTTCGTGTCTATCTTGGCTACAATAATGCGTTCACTATGCTGCTCATAGTAGCTTATCCGCGTTCCTATTTTTTTATTCATTATTAAACCAACTCTTGCATTATCCCTATTTGATTTTGTATTCATAATCCTGTAGTTACCTAACCAGAAGTCTTGTTCCTCCTGCCACCGAACTTCACTAATTCCCATTATATCGAACTTTAACCTGTCCATTTCTCTTTTTTAATTTTATAACCTACCTGCCCAACTAAGGAATCTGACAGTACACGCACCGAGCCGTAGAACGCCTGTTTTCTTTCTGGTGATAACGACGTCCTCCTGAGTAGTCCTCGCCAGGAGATCCGAAAGGGGGACTGTTTTACCTGCGGAATATTTTACCCAAGAGTACGCCATCATAATTTAACCATACAGCAAAGCTGCATGCTCTCGGGAAAAATTACGGCTGTAGTTTCCCCTTGCTTTCACCCGTTCGCAGTACCAGCACAGCAAGGCCATTTTGGTTGATGTTACAAGGCCAGTTGAATCAATCATCCAGACTGTTGCCCCTGCAACTATTGAAAAGGTTGCTGCACCTCTTCAAGAACCACATGTTTGTCTGGCCTCTCAACAGATACCCCTCCGTTGTGGTTGCACCTACAGTGCGGCCATCTGTATCGCTGAGGCACGCAAGCCTCCGCACCAACGGCAAGGTCCATGGTTCGTGGGGTGCTGCGTGAATAAATTTATTTTTTATTTATTAGCAGAACGAATGCCATCAGCCTTACGGCAGTGGTAACACCTGTTCCTGTCAGATCACCGAAGTCAAGCACTGTCGGGCTTGGCTAACACTTGGATGGGCGACAGTCCGGTCTGCTGAGTGCTGGTGGTGAGAAGCTGGGTGCACTCAGCTCTTGTGGGGACAGTAGAGGAGCTACTTGTAGCGGCTCCCATCACGAAAACAGAACAGCCGTGAGAGTGGCGTGCTGACCACATACCCATCCGCGACCACATCCAGTGACGCCTATCGGCTGCCACGACGGTCAGTCGGTACCGTTGGGCCTTTCGAGGCCTTTTTGGATGGAGAGAGAATGTTTATTGGTAGAACAGTAAGTTCCTAAAGAAATCGTATCCCAATTGCATGAGAAATAATTAAATGTTGTAGTGGTTAATAAAAAAATAAAAAATAAGAGAAGAAAAGAAAAAGGTTGAAAATGTGGGAAGAAATGGTGAATAAAAGGGGGTTTTAAAATCGTAAATGTCCGTGAAAAAAAGGAAATAATGAAAAGCAAATCGGACTTCGTATTACAGAAAAGCTATCGGACTTCGTTATTCGGAAAAACTATTGTTGGGGTGGTCCTTGTGGCGTTTTTGAGCAAAAGTTAAACCAATTTCCACTACAAAAATTTTTGAAAAAAGAACAGAGAATAACAAAATGTAACTGACAGGGGTAAATGGCGTAGCTTTGAGTTCATTCTTTACCAGGTTAACATGTCTTCTTTCGTGCGGCGTCCAGGTCTTCAAAAATCTCCTTCAATTCTGCGTGAAAGGTCTACTCCGAAATCTTGAAATCGTCCAGGAATCACTAATTTATACCAATTAAAAATCGTCTTGATACTGTATGCAATTTAATTTACTTTGCTACTTCCATCCTCCGAATTTCTTAACAACTTCCACAATACGTCTACACATTAAAATCAGATCAAGACTAGCTAATAAGTTTTTTTAACGTCTTCATCAGATCACGTCTGCCTTAAGCTTCCGCTATCAAGAGACAATTGAAAACGGATAGAAAACAAAAAAAGTTACAATTTTAGTATTTTCTCTGCCGTCGAGCGCTCATACCGCTGCGACGGGATATTTTTTATCTGAGGGATCGAGTGTAGCGCGGCGAAATTCAAAGTCCCGCTACAATGTGTGACAAGATCTTCCTGCGACGCCCTCTTTTCGAACCAACACTTCTTTACTAGCTCGGCGAGCAACGATTCCGTGGATTACTTTCAAGCAAACTTACACGGGATGTATATAGAAGGCTGTGCTATATACTCTTTCGTTTTACAGATCATCTACGACTCTGTTCTGCATCTTAAAAACAATAACAAGCCAGCTACTTTGTTATATGAAGAAGCTATCCTTTTTTTGCCACATTTTCATTTGCTATTGTTGTCAGAATTTCAACTTATGATGTATTTCTTGTATTTAATGATGGGAACTTAGGGACAATGATGGTACTAGAGAGAATGGCATTCTAATATAGCGAATTTCACTCAAGAAATCTTGAGAAAAATAGATTTACAGCGCCTTTCTGCTGCTGAGAAGTCAGTTGAAGACCTCGTAAAGGAAAGAGAAGGCAGAAAGAAATCAGAGGAGAAGTCTTGGAGGGAAAGAGGACCCTGAGAACAGATTTGGGGTCTTCTGAAGAGGGGACAGAAGAACGTTAGGTTGAACTTGAAATTGCATTTCCTGAAAATTATGTTTTTAAAATTTTATCTACCTTTTCTCAGAATCCATAAAGACTACAATTACGAAATTTCGTGCACTTGTTTCTATATACCCAATAAATGTCGTCTGAGTAGTAAATTTCGAAATTCTGACTTAGTTGCGATATGAGGCAAAGTGGTTGGAATTTTTCACGGATTTTACATTCTACTTACAGAATTATCATTAAAGAATTATTAAAATTCTTCTATTGACATATTCAAAGAACCTCAAGAGAGAAGCTTACTGTATGCGGAGAGATTAAACAGAGAAAATTATGTAGAAATATCTTGAATAGTTTCTGAGAAAAGGAACATGTATTGTTTTTTTAAATAAAAGTTTTAAATGCCATAAAAAGGGTTAAATATATATAACCCAAGGAACTTGACAGTAAAGTGTTTATTTCATGTAAAGTATGATACAAAATTTCATTGTCGTATCTGCAGAATGTACCTCCAACCTAATGATGCCTTGAACCCGGTGTGTGTGCAGGGTGTAGTTTTGGCTGGCGGTAGTTTTGTGGTAGCTTTGGCGTGCTTTTCGTACCAAGAGTGAACATGAACTAGGATGTCTACTTCAACATGCTGGGTGGCTATAGTCCATTTAAAATTACTTGATAACTGTCGTCTGACACTTGCTGCTACAGTGTTGCCACATTGCCCGCCGGCTAACGCTTTGCTAAAAGTACCACACAAAAAAGGTAACTCACTTCACAAATACTGTTAATGTGTAAAGCGAAGCAGTGTTGGAGGCGGCCGCAGAGAGGTATGTCGGAAATCCGAGACGCTCTGTCGACCTTTGATTTTAAGTGATCAGTGACTGAAATGCGGCAGGAGACGCGTTTTGTAACCCTAATTTTCGACTCATTTCCAACCTAACCACAACCTCCCGACGTGTAATGTATCCGAGATAGCAGTATTCAACAGTCTGCGGCTGAATTAAGCACACGGCCTCTTTGTTTATGCCTGTTAAAGCTAGCCTCTACGAGTAAGCTCAAGTCAGAAAAAGTTCAGTTTCAGCGCTAAAAGCAATGTGTAATTTCTTGCTGTCATTGGCTACCTGGAATAATCTTCTCACTGGCTGCACGAACCACCGCGTTACCAACTGATAAGCATCCTAGTTGGCACTTGGTTGCAAATTATAGCTGATACAGACAGATGCCAGGCATAAAACGAACAATAGGTAGAAAAATGATTGCAAATAAAAAAATTAATAAGATGAGGATAATGAAGTGATAATGAATTATAAATAAAAAATACATTTAAACCATCTAACAATAACAACTCCTTTGATTAGATTTGCACTGAAGAGCCAAAGAAACTGGTAAACGTGATTAATATCGTGTAGAGCCCCCCGCGTACACGCAGAAGTGCTTCAATACGACGTGGCATGGACTCGACTAATATCTGAAACAGTGCTGGACGGAACTGACACCATGAACCCTGCAGGGCTGTCCATAAATCCAATAATATTCATGTCTGGGGAGTTTGGTGGCCAGCGGAAGGGTTTAAACTCAAAAGAGTTATCATGGAGCCACTCTGCAGCAATTCTGGGCGTGTGGGGTGTCGCATTGTCCTGCTGGAATTGCCCAAGTCCGTCAGAATTCACAATGGACATGAATGGATGCAGATGATTATGCAGGATGCTCACGTACGTGTCACCTGTCGGAGTCGTATCTAGCAGTCGCGCATCGCTCCAACTGCACACGCCCCACACCATCACAGAGCGTCCACAAGCTTGAATGGTCCTCTGCTGACATGCAGGGTTCGGGGATTGGTCCAAATGGCTCTGAGCACTATGGGACAGCATCTGAGGTCATGTCCCCAAGAACTTAGAACTACTTAAACCTAACCTAAAGACATCACATACATCCATGCCCGAGGCAAGATTCGAACCTGCGACTGTAGCGGTCGCGCGGTTCCAGACTGAAGCGCCTAGAACCGCTTGGCCACACCGGCCGGCGGTTCATGGATTCATGAGGTTGTCTCCATACCAGTACACGTCCATCCGCTCGATATAATCTGAAATGAGGCTCGTTCGACCAGGGAACATGTTTCCAGTCATCATCAGTCCAGTGTCGGTGTTGACGGTCCCAGGCGAGGCGTAGTGTCGTGCAGTCATCAAGGGTACACGAGTGGGCCTTCGGCTCCGAAAGCACATATTGATGATGTTTCGTTGCATGATTCGCACGCTGACACTTTTAGATGGCCCAGCATTGAAATATGCAGCAATTTGTGGAAGGTTTGCACTTCTGTGACTTCGAACGATTCTCTTCAGTCGTCGTTGGCTCCGCTCTTACAGGACCTTTTTCTGGCCGCAGCGATTCCGGAGATTTTATATTTTACCGGATTCCTGATATTCCCGGTCCACTCGTGAAATGATCGTACGGGAAGAATCTCCACTTAATCGCTGCCTCGGAGATGCTGTGTCCCATCGCTCGTGCGTCGACTATAACACCACGTTCAAACTCTCTTAAATCTCGATAACCTGCCATTGTAATAGCAGTAACCGTTTTAAGTACTGCGCCAGACACTTGTTGTCTTACATAGGCGTTGCTGACCGCAGTGCCTTATTGGTTCAAATGGCTCTGAGCACTATGGGAATTAACATCTATGGTCATCAGTCCCCTAGAACTTAGAACTACTTAAACCTAACTAACCTAAGGACATCACACAACACCCAGTCATCACGAGGCAGAGAAAATCCCTGACCCCGCCGGGAATCGAACCCGGGAACCCGTAGCGCCTTATTCTGCCTGTTTACATGTCTCTGCATTTGAATATGCGTACCTATACCAGTTTCTTTGGCGCTTTAGTGTAGAAATGAAAAAAATTTCATTACGTGTGATGAAATTCGAAACGACGTCTTCGACATGACAGATTAAAACGCTAACTACTGCGCTGATGTACTACACTGCGTCAAGGTGTTATATTTTTGTCTGTTGGTGATCCAGTCGCAATGATGAACTGCAAGCGTTCAAATCCTAGGTTTCACGCAATGTCGTGCTACGCTTATCTAATATAAGCCGATCTCTGTGATCATGACAGCCGCATGTGTGACGCAAATCGTGTCTTGTATGGTCGTATCCAGTAGTGTTTAGTTAGTGCTGTCTACGAGACGTGAATATTTCATGAGCGTCGTGATGCTTGTGTGTTGTTTGTGGCGTGGTTATCGTGTACGATGAAATACGAAATAAAAGTGGCAGACCTATGTTTCGGGATCCAGTGACATCAAGAAAGAATGCCAGAGAAGAAACTGACTAATTGTTGTGGCAGTTTGGCAACGGCGAACGATTCAGGTGTGACATTGATCCCTCTGATTGGACGAAACGAGCTGCTAAGCGTGAAGTGGTGACTATCAAGTAATTTTAATCATAGTTGTCGTTCTTTCTTCTACATCTTCGAGTTAGCTGTTGACACTGATGTGTTTCAAGACGACAACAGCCGCGATCGCAGGGCCGGACGCACACCTTCCTGGTTTTGACTACCGGTCAGGAACCGTATCGTAGTTCAATTCGTGCGCTAAATGAGCCGAGTCTAGTTCCATAGAAACTACACTACTGGCCATTGAAATTGCTACACCAAGAAGAAATGCAAATGATAAACGGGTATTGATTGGACAAATATATTATACTAGAAGTGACATGTGATTACATTTTCACGCAATTTGAGTGCATACATCCTGAGAAATCAGTACCCAGAACAACTAACTTTGGCCATAATAACGGCCTTGATACGCCTGGGCCTTGAGTCAAACAGAGCTTGGATGGCGTGTACAGGTACAGCTGCCCATGCAGCTTCAACACGATACCACAGTTCATCAAGAGTAGTGACTGGCGTATTGTGGCGAGTCAGTTGCTCGGCCACCATTGACCAGACGTTTTCAGTTGGTGAGAGATCTGGAGAATGTGCAGGCCAGAGCAGCAGTCGAACATTTTCTGTATCCAGAAAGGCCCGTACAGGACCTGCAACATGCGTTCGTGCGTGATCCTGCTGAAATGTAGGGTTTCGCAGGGATCGAATGAAGGGTAGAGCCACGGGTCGTAACACATCTGAAATGTAACGTCCACTGTTCAAAGTGACTTCAATGCAAACAAGAGGTGACCGAGACGTATAACCAATGGCACCCCATACCATCACGCCGGGTGATACGCCAGTATGGCGATGACGAATACACGCTTCCAATGTGCGTCCACCGCGATGTCGTCACACACGGGTGCGACCATCATGATGCTGTAAACAGAACCTGGATTCATCCGAAAAAATGACGTTTAGTCATTTGTGCACCCAGGTTCGTCGTTGAGTACACCATCGCAGGCGCTCCTGTCTGTGATGCAGCGTCAAGGGTAACCGCAGCCATGGTCTCCGAGCTAGTCCATGCTGGTGGAAACGTCGTCGAACTGTTCGTGCAGATGGTTGTCGTCTTGCAAACGTCCCCTATCTGTTGACTCGGGGATCGAGACGTGGCTGCACGATCTGTAACAGCCATTCGGATAAGATGCCTGTCATCTCGACTGCTAGTGATACGAGGCCGTTGGGATCCAGTACGGCGTTCCGTATTACCCTCCTGAACCCACCGATTCCATATTCTGCTAACAGTCATTGGATCTCGACCAACGCGAGCAGCAATGTTGCGATACGATAACCCGCAATCCCGATAGGCTACAATCCGACCTTTATCATAGTGGGAAACGTGATGGTATGCATTTCTCCTCCTTACACGAGGCATCACAACAACGTTTCACCAGGCAACGCCGGTCAACTGCTGTTTGTGTATGAGAAATCGGTTGGAAACTTTCCTCGTGTCAGCACGTTGTAAGTGTCGCCAGCGGCGCCAACCTTGTGTGAATGGTCTGAAAAGGTAATCATTTGCATATCACAGCATTTTCTTCCTGTCGGTTAAATTTCGCGTCTGTAGCACGTCATCTTCGTGTTGTAGTAATATTAATGGCCAGTAGTGTATTTGGAACAGCGGATGAAATGCGGCAGTCCACTGCCCAACACTTTAGCAGCTCTGCGGGATCATCAATCTATGGTTTCAGTTCGATATGACACACTTGAAGAAACTTGTGGACACTCTTTCTTGGGAATTGCCGAACTGAGGTTATTATCAAGTCCTGAGCCGCTTATTGTTCCGTACAACAGGACCCTAATCGTCTCTTCGTTTGTACGTAGATTAACAGCAAATAGAAGCAGTAGCGTACAATTCGTTTCTGCGTGCACCTTCGACCGACAAGTGTTATCAGTTAATAATGAGCACAATACGTTGATACTGGTTGCAGGTAAGTGAATGCTGCGCTGTCAGCTATCATTTGATGATTGTATACAATAACAACACACCATGGTAGTGAGGACAATATTAGATAACTACCCATGACGTATTCATTAGAAATGTAAGCTCGTAGACAGACCAAGAAAATAAGTTGCCAGAGCAGTCGGAAACTAAGCACAGCGCAGCCTGAAGTGAACACGTTGCTACACGAGAGAAGGCTGCTTCTGTACCGGTCTTAGGCGACACCCTGAGGGCATTCCTGCACTCACCTCCGCAACGAGCCTTCATAAAGCAGCTGCCGCTCAGCCTCTTACTTGGGGCGACCTTGCAGTCGACTTAAGTAAAAAACACAGCTACTCCTGGGAACTGCCCGAGACTCACAAATAATACTTAGTGGGCAACGCAAGTTCAGTGTCTTAGTCAGTGGAACGAAACCGCTAGTACTTGGCAGCTCTCTTTCAGCGCCCGTCGTATAATAATAGATGTCAGATATGTCTCGCTGATCAGTGAGCCAATGCTTCTTCAGGCGCTGCCGTTTAAGTCTCAACAGCACATCGCATATAAACATGTGAGGATATAAGGGCACGTTGGATAAAAGCCCAAAAACTTATCCTAAAAATCTATTTCGTCTTCCGGCAATAATTTCTTTTTCACCCGAGCAGACCTTGCGAATTTGCGAATTTGTACATGGAGAACTTCGAGGAGGAAGCCCTGTCGTCATCCGAATGGAAACCTACTTGCTTTTTCCGTTACGTGGACGACACGTTCGTCATCTGGCCACATGGTATGGATAAACTCCTTGACTTCCTTACACATCTAAACTCCATACACCCCAACATCAAATTCACTATGGAGACTGAAACGGAGGGTAAACTACCTTTCCTTGACGTCTTGGTCAAGAGAAGGCCTGACGGCACCCTAGGCCATGAGGTGTATCGGAAGACAACGCACACTGATCTGTATTTGCACGCAGACAGCTGCCACCACCCTTCATAGAGGAATGGGGTGCAACTCTAGTACATAGGGCGCGCACTATCTCTGACGCAGAGAGTCTACCCCAGGAATTGGAACATCTGAGAACTGTATTTCGAAAAAATGGGTACCCAGAGTGGCAGATTCAACGTGCTCTCCGCCCAACCACTACAGCACAACCTGTGGAGATGGATGAAATCACGAGGGAGGAGGTAGGCACTGCATTTATCCCATATACAGGCGCACTCTCGGGGAAAATCGCCCGCATTTTGAAGAAACACCGGGTCGGAACTGTGTTTTGTCCTCCGAATAAAACTCGTGCACTGGTGGGAGCGCCAAAGATGACCTCGGTTTGGGGAAGGCCGGCGTGTACCAGATTCCGTGTCAATGTGGCAAGTCGTATATTGGTCAGACGATGCGTACCGTCGAGGATCGATGCCGTGAACACCAGAGGCACACTCGACTGATGTATCCGAGCAAGTCGGCGGTCGCTGAACATTGTTTGTCGGAAAATCACGCTATGGAGTATGAACGCACGAGGATTCTTGTACAGACGTCGAGATACTGGGACAGCGTTGTTAGAGAGGCCATCGAAATTCGCACCAATGACGACCTCATAAACCGTGACTGTGGCTATAATCTTAGCAAGGCTTGGGGACCAGCGATTGGGTTAATCAAGAGTAAATCGAGCAAATGTATAGTTGTGACGACCACGGCGGACAGAGCCATCACACCGACGTCATCTCAGACGCCGTCGCAATCTGTTCCACCGCGCGACCGTGGCGCGGGAGGGGACGGCGGAGTGAGCGTGCCGCGGGCGGAGGGTATTTAAATCGGCCGCCGCCGCGACCGAACCCAGTTCCCCCTGAGCAGACATAGTGTACGGATCTCCGTGCCGGCACGTTCACAGGAGCTCAGTCCGTCAGTTCACCTGATGATGGCGACATGTATAATTTCCGAAATATTGTGCCCGTTGGACACTGTTGATCGGCAGTACACCCGTGGATATTTTGATTATCAAATACGCCGGGAGAAACTCAAGAATCACAACATATAACTTTATTATTTGACCAAACATTACAGCACAAATTTTGAACTTAGTTATCGGCTGAATAGGCCACACTATATTATGCCTTAAGGGCATAAATTTAAAAACGGCTAAAAGCCATTAACTTAAGATTCAGACCAAAACAGAATATCTAGAAGGCAGAAAGCCTCACGTAAGTAAGTTCTATAACTCGGCCGAAGGCCCAACAAATATAACACTTGAAAATCAAAGAAGTATAAATTAAAGACGGCTGAAGGCCCATGATTTAAGACTGAAGGTAAAAACAAATTTAAAAAAAAACACAAGGCAGAAGGCCTTATCTTCAATTAGGCTGAACGCCCCAAATAGTCTGATGCTTGAAAGACAAGAACTTCAATTTTAAAACGGCTTGAGGCTCATGACTTAAAACACAACTAAAAAATTTTTGGTAGGCAGAAAGCCCAAAGCTTTATCTTTAAACAAGATTTTAATCAGGCTGAAGGCCCAAACACTCTAACACTTGAGAAGTAAGGAAATTTAATTTTTAAGCGGCTGAAGGCCCATGATTTAAAACACAAAAAAACAATTCAACTTCAATTCAAAACCATTGGCTATGAGCCATACAAATACACACAACAGAGAATAAGAAAAAACAGTGCAGCTAACGGCGCTCAGAAGTTTCGGGGGTCGGCCAGCACTTGAAATAACTAACGTTTGCAAAAAGTGAATGCGCGAGTTAACAAATTCCTGAAAAAAACCAAGAAGGACAGTTGGAAACAATTTTGCCTGTCCTTAAATAATGAAACCAGTATGGCAAGCATCTGGCGTAAAATAAAAGCTTTTAGAACAAGAAGACTGTCTTCCGCCCCTCCTGCTACCACGGCCTGGTTAGAGGAATTCATAGCTACAATCGCTCCTCCCACGGTGCCATTTTTAAACCATCGGTTCGCTGCTGAAGAAGACCGCTATCATGTTCTCCTTCGTCCTTTCTCTAAAGAAGAACTCAACGAAGCTATTAAAGTATCGAGCGACAGTTGCCCTGGCATTGATCATATACACTACTCTATGCTTGCACACCTGCCTATAGAAGCGAAAGACTTTCTCTTGAACATTTTTAATCAGTACTGGATGAAGAAAGACCTCATATCAACATGGAAGACGCAAGTAATAATTCCAGTTCTCAAAAGTGGTAAAGATCCAAATGTCGGTATTAATTATAGACCTATTGCCTTGTCGTCGTGTGTTGCAAAAACACTGGAACAAATGGTAAAAAGGAGACTAGAATGGTGGCTTGAAAAAAGTAATTTGTTGCCTCGGAGTCAATACGGCTTCAAAAAAGGCAAAGGGACCATGGATAACCTGTTTTTGCTTAATATGGATATCACGTCAGCCTTTCAAACGAAAGAGACAGTAGTCGCAGCTTTTCTTGACGATAAGGGTGCATATGATCACGTACAAATACCGATACTCTTGGACAAGCTGGCAGGATTCGGAATTCCTTCACGGATGATCTACGGTATCGGTACCCTGGTTACTCAAAGAACGATCTACGTCCGTTTCAAAGGTACCATGGTCGGACCTTTTTATGTCTCCCAGGGCTTGCCGCAAGGTGCAATTTTAAGTCCTCTCCTGTATACTCTATATACGCACGACCTAGAACGCATACTTACTCCCCCCACAAAAATCCTACAGTATGCTGATGATATATGTGTTTATTCTACTGCTGCTTCATATCTTCAGCCCAAAACGGCATTAACCACAACCATCGCACACATCGATGAGTGGCTCTCAATCAATGGGCTGGAGATCTCGGTTGAGAAATCAGCAGTCGTTCCCTTCTCCAAGTCGACGACAGCTCGCACTGAAGATCACATTACCTGTGGCAAGTACACCTTCCAAATAAAATCTCACGTTCGATTTCTGGGGATGATTTTTGACTCTCGGTTAAGCTGGGCGCCCCACATCCGATCCACCGTTACCAAGTGTGAAGAAGGTTTAAATGTACTCAGATCACTCACTCGTGTCTGGTGGGGAGCGCACCAGAATGTTTTACTCACCATGTACCGAGGGATAATTCGATCTCGATTAGACTATGGCTGTCAATTCTACCACACTGCGTCAAAGATTCATCTCTCCCAATTCGATACTCTTCAATATAGAGCCATTCGTACCTGTCTTGGAGCCATGCGATCGACGCCCACCGACACCCTCTTAATAGAAGCAGGGGAGATGCCCTTGACCATTAGGCGCCAAATGTTATCGGACAAATTCTACATTCAAGGCATGGCCATTAGGGACAGTTCCGTCTATCAAAGTAGAGACTGCATTTATCGACTGCGGATTGCATCCCACAGAAGGAATAAAGTGCCAGCCGTTTGTGCCAGCTTCGACACTTGGTCGCCTGTCATACATTCTGTACGGCGTTCAGCGCATCTACCTGTTTTTGAATATGATCTTCAAACGCTCTGCTCCCAGATCCCAGTCCATTATTTAAGTACGACCTGGCTGGACAATACTAATGTCAACGTTGGCTTCAGTCGTCTCGTTCAAACACCATGGCCGGGTTTTCTCTGTGTATATACCGATGGCTCCAAAATTCCGCAAGAAGAGTGTACGGGATGCGCTTTCTTCTGCCCTCAGATCCAGATCCGAAAACCTTCAAACTGCCTACGAGCACTTCTATTTTTACGGCGGAGACAGTGGCAGTTTTGGAAGCACTTAAGTTTGTCTCTAGCACTTCCTTCCCCAAGATACTGATAGTATCTGACTCGCAAAGCGTTCTTAAAAACATTCAGTACAGTCGATGGAACAAAACAACCAACAGTTATATCTTGGATGTGATATCTGAATATATTCGCAGCACACGCACGGGCCGGACGATCCATTTGTTGTGGGTACCTTCCCACTCTGGTATCCTCTATAATGATGAAGTTGATGCATTAGCCAAACAAGCGGCAATCTTAGGCACCGTCCTGGATCTGCACCTTCCTTATACAGACTACTTACGTGAAGTCAAGGATCGCGCAAGACAACAATGGCAGGAAATGTGGAACGTTTCTCAACAGACAAAAGGCGGTTATTACGCAGTGCTACAACCTCGGATTCCTTCACAGCCGTGGTTCATGAGGACACATGTGGACCGATCCACGATTTCTACCATCATAAGACTCCGCTTCAATCATGCCCCTTTCCCACAACATCTACATCGGATCAACGTTTACAGTTCACCAGCATGAGTGTGATCCTGAGTCGGAAGTTAATGTCAACCACATCTTATTTATGTGCCCCAAATTTGACCGTGAACGGTTGGTCTTTCTGAAGACATTGCTGAGTATGGGATACCATCTTCCTCAATCAGCTTCTTCTCTTTTGTGTACTAAAGACGTTCGTCTATATAAAGTGATAGTTAACTTCATCACGAGTACTGGTCACATTCTGTAGGTTTTAATGGTGTACGTAAATTATAAATATGTCTTGCTGATGAAGATATTTTAGAACTGGCGTGAATTGTAAGCCAAGACACTTTTACTTATTTTCCAATTCAATTCAATTCAATTTTTAAAACATTATGTACAAAACTGTAACAGTTAAGCTTTTTATTCTTGTAAATATGCATTTCTGTCTTTGTTTATTCAATTATGTGTACATTGTCACTATGTGTTGCCGATGGCGAAATTGAGTACACACTCAAAGGCCAAATAAACAAAAAAAACTAACGTGCACTTAGGTGAGACAGGCAGTCGGCCTAACCATCCTCAATCCGACGGCAACCCAACCGACAGACCGTCAACAGACCAACGCTCAAGCTGATTTCCACTCCACACTTGCACCAAGATTCCGCTCCGCACTTGCACCAAAATTCCAACTGTGGAACCAAACAAGAACGGATCCTAGACAACCCATAAGGGGTGTACGACCAGAAAACACACGTCGTTTAATCAAACGACAGACTAACTCAAAGCCATTACGCCGACAACACTTAAATAAACTTGTCAGTGAAAATCACATAATTACACACAGCCCTACGAACATGTGCACGAGGACTAGACGATGCTCACGGCAGCGACGGTGCAATAACGAGGACGAACCACGAGTCGGCGCACACAAAGCCAACCAGTCAGCAGTCGCCAGCCAAATACACTTCGTCTAACAAGACGACCGACCGACGGTCAACCAATTTCGTCCCCACTCAAAACATGTGTGTCGGCAATCGTCGGGCAAGTGATTGCTACCCGCACCTTCCTCACGCTGCGTGCCCCACTGGTGCTCCGTCGCGACTGCGCCAACCGACCAACTGCTACACATCAGCACGAAAATAGCACTAAAATAACTGGACAGCCGACATCGCAAGCTACACACAATATCACAAACACTTTGACGAAGAACGCGACCAGTGGTAAAAGCAGTGACTATGCAGTGGCGAGGACGTACTGTTGTGGATTGGCAAGACAGCCAAAGGCACGCGTTTTAGCTCACGCAGGCTGGCGTGAGGTCTGGAACAGGTCAAGAAAATGAGACTAACAAAAAACGTACGTAGCTGCTGGAATACTTAACTTTAATCCATAATTGGTGAACATCGCTCTTGACGGTACATGTTTTACAGCATCAATAGTAACTGGTAATGGCGCCTTGCTAGGTCGTAGCAAGTGACGTAGCTGAAGGCTATGCTAACTATCGTCTCGGCAAATGAGAGCGTATTTTGTCAGTGAACCATCGCTAGCAAAGTCGGCTGTACAACTGGGGCGAGTGCTAGGAAGTCTCTCTAGACCTGCCGTGTGGCGGCGCTCGGTCTGCAATCACTGATAGTGGCGACACGCGGGTCCGACGTATACTAACGGACCGCGGCCGGTTTAAAGGCTACCACGTAGCAAGTGTGGTGTCTGGCGGTGACACCACACGTACCACGAGTTCAGACACACAAATCGCCAACCCATAAACGATCGGCGAGCAATCACGTCGTCCGGTAAGACGACCAACCGACGATTAACCAGGACCGTCCCTATTGAAACCACGTGTGCCGGCAACGGTCGGGCGAGTCGTGGCTATCCGAACCTCACTGCCGCTCCAACCCGACCGACTCATGCCGCGTCCCAACTGTCCGACTGCAAGGTCCGAACGCCACTGCTGGCGCGTTGCAGATCACTATAAGATACGAACTCCGCTCCCAACACACGACAACCGGTAAGTAATAGCAGTCCAGCAAAGATAATACGGCGGGGCATATATCGATAAGCGCTGCTGCTGCCGCTCATGGGCAGACAAGGCAGCAACTCAGTAACACCAGTAGCTGAATTAACAAAACGAGGTGGCAGTACAGTAAAACAAAATGTAAAAAAAGAGAGATGGCACGAACACGAGCCACACACGGCTCATCCCTATTTACTGCAAGTTAAACAGATAGAACGGTTACACTCATGAAGTATCAACTCAAGTTACAACTGAGTTAAAGTATCAGCATATTGGCAATGGCTCTGAAGTCAACTAGTCAGCCTACGTACGCATTTGCGAAATTAACTAAGTTCATGAAAGCCGCGGAATGACTACCGACTGTCAGCCAAGAGGGAAGGTAACAACAACAGAAAGAAGCATGCTTGTACTGCCTTCAATGAACGCTTTTGAGCCTGCGATTAGTAATAAGCGAACTTGAAATACGTTCTACGCTTGAAATACGAAAACTCTTAAAAATGTGAAAATCTTAATGCTGATCAGTGGTTTTCGCGCGTCTCCTACAAATCTATTTGGGAACGCTGCTGCTCTTCACCATACTTAAACTTACCGGCGTCCGTCAGTGGCTGCTGTGATGGCTGCAAAATTTCGTGTCATCTGTCCTCCATCTAAGGCTGCTCTCCCTCAGAGCCTGGAGTTGAAGTCCGTCTCCTGGATGAATTGTCCCCTGTCAACTCTCGGATGGTCCTAGCAAGAAGTCAATTTTTAACTTTCTGGGTGTGAGCCTCATGCACGACTCTGATCACCAACAACAATGATTCGTCCGAAAGACAACCAATGAAATAGGGTCCAATATGGCAGTAGTTTCCTTTCCGTACTCAATTTTAATATGATTGACCAAAAGAGACGACTTTTAGTGCTGGAGCTTAGAAACAGGCAGCGTCTGACTCCCACTATCAGTCCTATTTTGTGTTCCACCCAGTAAGGCCTCCTCCAGGTATCTACAGCAAGCAATGTTCTCCCACACCACACTCGATTTATGTTGATACTCTCCCGTCACTTATGACGGAGTCAATATTGCTATCCGAGAAAGTGCAGACAGTGCATGTTCGGTGCGGTTCTGCTCACAAACAAGACACCTGGCCTAGTAGCTTCCTACCTGGCATGTGTAGCCACGAGCAATTTTGGAAAGGACCTGCAGCCCCTCGGAACTAATAGTTCGACAATGACCCTCCTATTTCCGCTCTACGAGCCGTCGCTAAACATGCATTCAAGGAGACTTTCAGCTACTCATTTAAGTAACGCTCCAGAAGAAGAAATTAGAAAGGAATTTTAGTAGTCTAACATAGCAACGATTGACGTTAACTTTACCAGTACTCGTACTTTCATTTCTCGATGGAAATTAGATTAGGTCGGGTTTTCGGTTTAATAGAGTCTGATTATGATGTGTGGCACGACTGATCAAAACGGTCGCACGTCACGTGGCGCCTAGGAAGGAGTATCTCTGAAACGGCGAATCTGGTCGCCTTTACGTGTCCTGCTCTAGTGAGCATGTGTGAAATGTGACTGAAGGACGAGTAGGTGGCCGACTTTACATCAAAAGAGCGAAGCATGGCGGGGCTTCTGTATCGTACCCGTGATTCATAATCAAAACGTCTTCGGTCCCGGGTTCGATCCCCGCCACTGCCTAAATTTTGATAAATAATCAGCATTGGCGGCCGAAGACTTCCGGCATAAGAAGTCAGCCTCATTCTGCCAACGGCCTTGTCAAAGAGGGCGGAGGAGCGGATACAGGTTCAGGGCACTCTCTTGTCCTAGGGGTGGGAAATTGCCCCTAAAGGCGGAAGAATCAGCAATGATCAACGACATGAGGATGCAGAAGGCAATGGAACCACTGCATTAAAGACACGTAACGTGTATCCACAGGACATGTGGCCTGTAATTGAAGAAGTGTCATGATGATCTCTCCATTGGCAAAAGATTCCGGAATAGTCTCGCATTCGGATCTCCGGGAGGGAACTGCCAAGGGGGAGGTTACCATGAGAAAAAGATTGAATAATCAACGAAAGGATAACGTTCTACGAGTCGCGGCGTGGAATGGAGAAGCTTGAACATGGTAGGGAAACTAGAAAATCTGAAAAGGGAAATGTAAAGGCTCAATCTAGATATAGTAGGGGTCAGTGAAGTGAAGTGGAAGGAAGACAAGGATTTCTGGTCAGATGAGTATCGGGTAATATCAACAGCAGCAGAAAATGGTATAACAGGTGTAGGATTCGTTATGAATAGGAAGGTAGGGCAGAGGGTGTGTTACTGTGGACAGTTCAGTGACCGGGTTGTTCTAATCAGAATCGACAGCAGACCAACACCGACAACGATAGTTCAGGTACACATTCCGACGTCGCAAGCTGAAGATGAACAGGTAGAGAAAGTGTATGAGGATATTGAAAGGGTAATGCAGTATGTAAAGGGGGACGAAAATCTAATAGTCATGGGCGACTGGAATGCAGTTGTAGGGGAAGGAGTAGAAGAAAAGGTTACAGGAGAATATGGGCTTGGGACAAGGAATGAAAGAGGAGAAAGACTAATTGAGTTCTGTAACAAGTTTCAGCTAGTAATAGCGAATACCCTGTTCAATAATCACAAGAGGAGGAGGTATACTTGGGAAAGGCCGGGAGATACGGGAAGATTTCAATTAGATTACATCATGGTCAGACAGAGATTCCGAAATCAGATACTGGATTGTAAGGCGTACCCAGGAGCGGATATAGACTCAGATCACAATATAGTAGTGATGAAGAGTAGGCTGAAGTTCAAGACATTGGTCAGGAAGAATCAATACGCAAAGAAGTGGGATACGGAAGTACTAAGGAATGATGAGATACGTTTGAAATTTTCTAACGCTATAGATACAGCAATAAGGAATAGCGCAGTAGGCAGTACAGTTGAAGAGGAATGGACCTCTAAAAAGGGCCATCACAAAAGTTGGGAAGGAAAACAAAGGTACGAAGAAGGTAGCTGCGAAGAAATCATGGGTAACAGAAGAAATACTTCAGTTGATTGATGAAAGGAGGAAGTACAAACATGTTCCGGGAAAATCAGGAATACAGAAATACAAGTCGCTGAGGAATGAAATAAACAGGAAGTGCAGGGAAGCTAAGACGAAATGGCTGCAGGAAAAATGTGAAGACATCGAAAAAGATATGATTGAGGGAAGGACAGACTCAGCATACAGGAAAGTCAAAACAACCTTTGGTGACATTAAAAGCAACGGTGGTAACATTAAGAGTACAACGGGAATTCCACTGTTAAATGCAGAGGAGAGAGCAGATAGGTGGAAAGAATACATTGAAATCCTCTATGAGGGTGAAGATTTGTCTGATGTGATAGAAGAAGAAACAGGAGTCGATTTATAAGAGATAGGGGATCCAGTATTAGAATCGGAATTTAAAAGAGCTTTGGAGGACTTACGGTCAAATAAGGCAGAAGGGATAGATAACATTCCATCAGAATTTCTAAAATAATTGGGGGAAGTGGCAACAAAACGACTATTCACGTTGGTGTGTAGAATATATGAGTCTGGCGATATACCATCTGACTTTCGGAAAAGCATCATCCACACAATTCCGAAGACGGCAAGAGCTGACAAGTGCGAGAATTATCGCACAATCAGCTTAACAGCTGATGCATCGAAGCTGCTTACAAGAATAATATACAGAAGAATGGAAAAGAAAATTGAGAATGCGCTAGGTGACGATCAGTTTGGCTTTAGGAAAAGTAAAGGGACGAGAGAGGCAATTCTGACGTTACGGCTAATAATGGAAGCAAGGATAAAGAAAAATCAAGACACTTTCATAGGATTTGTCGATCTGGGAAAAGCGTTCGACAATATAAAATGGTGCAAGCTGTTCGAGTTTCTGAAAAAAGTAGGGGTAAGCTATAGGGAGAGACGGGTCATATACAATATGTACAACAACCAAGAGGGAATAATAAGAGTGGACGATCAAGAACGAAGTGCTCGTATTAAGAAGGGTATAAGACAAGGGTGTAGCCTTTCGCCCCTACTCTTCAATCTGTACATCGAGGAAGCAATGGTGGATAAAAGAAAGGTTCAGGAGTGGAATTAAAATACAAGGTGAAAGGATATCAATGATACAATTCGCTGATGACATTGCTATCCTGAGTGAAAGTGAAGAAGAATTAAATGGTCTGCTGAACGGAATGAACAGTCAGATGAGTAAACAGTATGGTTTGAGAGTAAATCGGAAAAAGACAAAGGTAATGAGAAGTAGTATAAATGAGAACAGCGAGAAACTTAACATCAGGATTGATGGTCACGAAGTCAATGAGGTTAAGGAATTCTGCTACCTAGGCAGTAAAATAACCAATGACGGACGGAGCAAGGAGGACATCAAAAGCAGACTCCCTATGGCAAAAAAGGCATTTCTGGCCAAGAGAAGTCTACTAATATCAAATACCGGCCTTAATTTGAGGAAGAAATTTCTGAGGATGTACGTCTGGAGTACAGCATTGTATGGTAGTGAAACATGGACTGTGGGAAAACCGGAACAGATGAGAATCGAAGCATTTGAGATGTGGTGCTATAGACGAATGTTGAAAATTAGGTGGACTGATAAGGTAAGGAATGAGGAGGTTCTACGCAGAATCGGAGAGGAAAGGAATATGTGGAAAACACTGATAAGGAGAAGCGACAGGATGATAGGACATCTACCAAGACATGAGGGAATAACTTAGCCGGCCAAAGCGGCCGTGCGGTTAAAGGCGCTGCAGTCTGGAACCGCAAGACCTCTACGGTCGCAGGTTCGAATCCTGCCTCGGGCATGGATGTTTGTGATGTCCTTAGGTTAGTTAGGTTTAACTAGTTCTAAGTTCTAGGGGACTAATGACCTCAGCAGTTGAGTCCCATAGTGCTCAGAGCCATTTGAATCATGAAGGAATAACTTCCATGGTACTAGAGGGAGCTGTAGAGGGCAAAAACTGTAGAGGAAAACAGAGATTGGAATGCGTCAAGCAAATAAATGAGGACGTAGGTTGCAAGTGCTACTCTGAGATGAAGAGGTTAGCACAGGAAAGGAATTCGTGGCGGCTGCATCAAACCAGTCAGTAGACTGATGACCAAAAAAAAAATCGTGGTATTCCATGTTCACCATGGTTAGTCTGCAAGGTGGCAATACTACCAAGGATTATGTGACCTCTTTGGCTAATCAGTCCACGGTAGGACACAATGTTTGTTCCACAATGATGATGCTGTGTTCCAAGACCAGAGTTGTACTGTTCGCATACCTCGTAACGTCCAGGACTGATTTTGTGAGCACAAGGAGGAATTGTCGCATCTCCTCAGGTTACCACAGTCGTCATATATTAATGTTAGTGAGCCTTTGTGGTCTACTTCAGAGAGAACGGCACTTGATCGCTGTCCATCTCTATCATCATTACCTGAACTCAATAACGGTACACTATCCCCTTGAAAACCATACAGGACCCGTATTTATCGATTCCTAAACTTTTCTTACACCGTATTGTAATATCTCGTATTGTGTTTGTGGTGTTTTCAGATTTTGTCCACGTCGTCTCCATTTAGTAACTGACTTTATCAAGTTAGTTAAGTACGGCAATTTGTCGCTGTCCTGGTAAACGACACTTCGAACGAATCAGATGTCATTATGAGCAGTTGTATATTTCTTAATTGCATCTGAGAAGCAAATAATCTAACAGCTACTAGTGATGCTACTAATATTGATTCCTCGCCATAATCCATTGAAGTATGCAGATGACCATGCGGTGTTTGGTGGAACCACTGCAGCTTACGATGGAAGGATCTTAAAATTGGGAAAAGAGTATGGAGCGAAGATAAATCTAGGAAAGACGAAAGTGATGAGAATCTCTGAATATGATGGTTCTGTCAAAATATAACTCGAAGGAAAGACCACGGAACAAGTAAAATCTTACATAGTTATGTAGATTTATGATAGAAAATTGAAATCGAGTGGATGAAATAAGAAGCAGAGTACCTACAATATCTGACATTATGAATTACCTCGAAGAAAACGATTTATTGACACATAGCCAGCACGGGTTCAGAAAATGTCGTTCTTGTGAAACACAACTAGATCTTTATACTCATGAAGTAATGAGCGCTATCGACAGGGTATGTCTAATTGATTCCATATGGCCGGCCGCGGTGGCCATGCGGTTCTAGGCGCTTCAGTCCGGAGCCGCGAGTCTGATACGGTCGCAGGTTCGAATCCTGCCTCGGGCATGGATGTGTGTGATGTCCTTAGGTTAGTTAGGTTTAAGTAGTTCTAAGTTCTAGGGGACTGATGACCTCAGATGTTAAGTCCCATAGTCCTCAGAGCCATTTGACCCATTTAATTCCATATGTTTGGATTTCCAGTAGGCCTTCGACACCGTTCCTCGCAAGCGTCTCGCAACCAAACTACGTGTCTATGGAATATCGCCTCAGTTGTGCGACTGGAATTGTGATTTCCTGTCAGAAAGGTCACAGTTCGTAACAACAGACGGAAAGTCATCGAGTGAAACAGAAGTAATATCCGGCGTTCCCGAAGTAAGTGTTAGAGACCCTATATTGTTCCTAATGTATATTAACGACATAGGAGACAATCTGAGTAGCCGTCTTAGATTGTTTGCAGATGATGCTGTCATTTACCGTCTTGTTAGCTCATCAGATGATCAAAACGACTTGCAAAATGATTTAGATAAGACATCTGTATGGTGCGAAAAGTGGCAGATGACCCTGAATAAAGAAAAGTGTGAAGTTGTTCACATGAATACTAAAAGAAATCCACTAAATTTCGATTACGCGATAAGTCACACAAATATGAAGGCTGTATATTCAATTAAATACTTAGGGATTACAATTACAAATAAACTAAATTGGAACGACCACATAGAGAATTTTGTGGGTAGAGAAAACCAAAGACTGCGATTTATTGGCATAACACTTAGAAGGTGCAACAGGTCTACTAAAGAGACTGCTTACACCACGCTTGTCCGCCCTATTCTGGAGTATTGCTGTACGGTGTGGGATCCGCATCAGGTGGGACTGACGGATGACATCGAAAAAGTACAAAGAAGGGCAGCTCGTTTTGTATTATCACGAAATAGGGGAGATAGTGTGACAGACATGATACGTGAATTGGAGTGGCAATTATTTAAACAAAGGTGTTTTTCGTTGCGACGGGATCTTCTCATGAAATTTCAATCACCAGTTCTCTCCTCCGATCGCGAAAAGTTTCTGTTGGCACCCACCTACATAAGGAGAAATGATCATCACGATAAAATGAGAGAAATCACAGCTCGTACAAAGAATTTAAGTGCTCTTTTTCCCGCGGGCCGTTCGAGAGTGGAAAGTGGTTCATTAAACCCTCTGCCACACTCTGAATAACAGGGTACTCACGTAGATATAGATGTAGATGAAGTATCCGGACACCTATTCGGACCCATTAGTATGGGGCGTGCCTACACTTCCCGAATATGACAGGTTGAACTCGGTACACTGTCAGTGAGGTTTCAGAATGTCTGTGGCTGAATGGCAGCCCATTCGTGCTCAAGACTGAAAACAGAGAAGGTTAGTGGTGTTGGACGCTGGAGTCTGGAGCAAAGTTTACTTTCTTCCTCGTCCCAAAGGTGTCCCATTGTACTCAGGTCGGGATCTGGATAGGCCAGTCCACTTCACGAGTGTTATTGTCCACAGACCAACCCATCCCAGATGCTGATTTGTAAATACTAACAATCTTCGTCTTCGACATGTTTCTCTACTGCGCGTAGAACACAATGCAGGGAAACGTGTTTGTATACTTACGCGATTAACGTTTTCTTCAGCGCAATAATGGGATTGCACTCCTACCATGAAAAACATCCCAGCACTGTAACATCACCTCCACCGCACTTCACTGTTGGCACTGCACATGATAACAGCTAACGTTCTCCAGGTATTCGCCAAACTCAAGCCGGACCATCGGATGTCCACAGAATGCAGCGTGACTGATCAGTCGAAAACACTCTTTTCGCCGGCCACTGTGGTCGAGTGGTTCTAGGCGCTTCAGTCTGGAACCGCGCGACCGCTACGGTCGCAGGTTCGAATCCTGCCTCGGGCATGGCTGTGTGTGATGTCCTTAGGTTAGTTAGGTTTAAGTAGTTCTAAGTGTAGGGGACTGATGACCTCAGATGTTAAGTCCCATAGTGCTTAGAGTCAGTCATTCGTTTCCAGTCATCCGCCGTCCAGTGGCATCGTTGTATCCACCACCTCGAGCCTCGCATAGCATTGTTCAGCCGTGTGCAGGTCGCGTTGATGCCGTTCATAGCTTGGCATCTTGTAATAGCGTTAGTGGCGTCTCGTTTTTTAGTGTGTTCACTGGCACCACTATGTTTGCTCACCTTGTCTGTCCATGAGTGGCAGCAGCAGTGCTTATCGATAGCGGGTACTGTGGTACCATCTTAGCAGTGGCCTAGGATTTCCAGGTCGTCTTGTGTCGAGCTAGATGAGTTGGGATGGAGTAGCAGTGAGGACCGGATAGCTAGTGCTCGCCCGACCGCTGGTGACGCACATGCACTGTCCCACGGAAGAATGTAGTCGCGAGTGCACGACCACGTCAAGGGCGGGATTCAGCGAGATTTAGTTGAATAGAGCTTTATATTCGGGTAGTGCAACTTTCAACTGTGTGTGTGTGTGTGTGTGCGTGAGTGTGTGTGTCCGCCAGTCGAAGTGCCCTCATGGCAATAAGTTGTCAGTCGACGATTTATACTGGGATCTTTCCGTGCCTGACTTGAGTGGGGACGACCGTTGGTTGGTCGTTCGGTCGGTCGTCGCAGCTGACGAGTGCATTTGCTCTTCCGTCCGCTTCTGGCTTCTCTGTGTTTGTGCCGACTTATAATTCGTCCATGTTGTTTCACAGTGACTGGTTTAGTATTGTGAGTTGGTGGAATTGTTTTCCCGGATCCGTGTGTATGTTGTGGTTTTGAATGAGCAGCTATTTTAATGCTGTCTGCGTACTGGATTTGGTGAGGAGTTGGGGCGCAGCAGCAAGAGGTCCGTGCAGCGCGAGGGCAAGCTGGGACCGCAGGACCGCTGGCGGCGTGCTGCCACTGTGCGATCGAGGAGGGGTAGCTGCGAGAGCGACGACTTCGTTGCACACCGTACCCTGGACGTTTGAGTGAAGAGTTAACTGCTAATGCAACCTCGACTATTCTGAGATCTCGCCTTTGGTCGGAGAGTTGTTGCTCCTAGGAACACTGAGCCTGGGGGCAATGAGCGAAGTGTTTTGAGGCTGTGAAATATTGTAGCCATCTTTATTTCTTATTCATCATTGAATTTAGTATTATTCTTAGTGAACCAGTAGTATTTTCTGACTTGTGGCCGCTAACGCCCCAGTTACCTGGCCTGGAGGTTATGGTACTTTTCCTGCAATGTACCTTTCCTCGTCGTGTTTATGCTGTCTGACACAGCGGTAGTTCGACAGCCTCTTGTACTGTGCATATTTTTTGTGAGGTCTACCTAGTTTCTAGTGTTTCCCAGGGCCTTGGGTGTTTTCTGAAGCGTAGTTATGTCTGTGTCTTCCCCCTTGCCTAAAAGTATTCCATCGATGTACCGGTGATCAGACGTTAGGCGGATTGGTTAGTCGGTCGGAGCTTAAGCTGCCCCTAGTTTGAGTTGAAATTCTGTTACGTGAGTACAGCTCTTGGCTGCCTGTCTCACCATACTGTATTTTTGTGTTACCTTCCCAGCCCGACCCTTGGAACAGTGCTGAGAACCGATGGTCCCCATCCACTTGTCCTGATTCCTTAGATTGTGATATTTGTAATTTTCTAATTATTGTTGGTGTGGTCTTCAACCGATCAATAATTTCATTTCTTTGGTGATAAGTCCGTCAGCCGTGTTACAGTTTTTTTTTTTTTTTTAGGAAACTTGTTTTAAAAGCAAGGGATTTATTTAAAAGTGCTATTTGGAATTGTTTTCCTGACTTCTAATTCAGGCCCTCAGCTGTTTGTCATTTGAAGTTATGTGTGGCCTTCAGCCGAGCAATAATTTCACTTCTTTCATAATAAGGCCTTCAGCCGTGTTACAATAAGTTTTTTTTAAGCAAACTTGTTTTTAAGCAAGGTATTTGTTGAGATATGTGCTATTTGGAAATGTTTTCCTGACTTCTAATTCAGGCTTCAGCCGTTAGTTATTTGAAATTGTTTATGGCCTTCGGCCGAGTGATAATTTCACTTCTTTTATAATAAGGTCTTCAGCCGTGTTACTGTTTGTTTTAAAACGAAGTATTTATTTTAATACGAGGGCTATCCACAACTTTTGGAATTAAAAATAAATAAAGTATTGGAATAAAATTATTATATACAGATGAAAGCCACACTTAAATACTACTTTTCTACATAGTTGTCATTTAAATTAAGGCACTTATCGTAGCAATGGACGAGCTTGGAAATTCCTTCGTCGTAAAATTCGGCCGCCTGCGCCTTCGCCTTCGCCTGCGCCTTCAACCACGTGGTTACCTCTTTTGGGACAGAAAAGGTGTGATTTTTGTGGATTTCCTGGAAAGAGGCACTACAATAAACTCTCAAAGGTATTGCCAAACTCTGCACAACCTCAGAAGAGCAATACAAAACAAGAGCAGGGGAAAGTTGGGCTCAAAGATCTTGCTGATTCACGACAACGCCCGGGCCCACACGGCAAATGCCACTCGTGAAGTTCTCGATTCTTTTAAGTGGGAATTGTTTCCTCATCCGCCGTACGGTCCCGACCTGGCACCGAGCGACTTCCACTTACTCCCAGCAATGAAGAAGTGGTTGGCTATGCAGCGTTTTGATGACGACGCACACCTTCAAGAAGAGGTAACCGCGTGGTTGAAGGCGTAGGCGGCCGAATTTTACGACGAAGGAATTTCCAAGCTCGACCATCGCTACGATAAGTGCCTTAATTTAAATGGCAACTATGTAGAAAAGTAGTATTGAAGTGTGGCTTTCATCTGCATATAATAAAAAAAAATTCCAATACTTTATTTATTTTTAATTCCAAAACGTAATGTACTTTGTGGATATTCCTCGTATGTGCTATTTGTAATTGTTCTTCTGACTTCTAACTCAGGCCTTCAGCCGTTTGTTGTTTGGGGTTATTGTTGGTCGCCTTCGGCCCTAAAATTGTGGAATTTTTGTCCTGTGATACCGCCTTCAGCCGGCATATATTCAATTGTGTTTTTTAAGAGATTGTCTTAAAATTTTAATTTCTTTAAATAAACTTTTCGTAATTGTTGTTCAGCCGAGAGTAACTGATTACGGCCCCATCCACAAAATTAACCCTATTCTGCCCCATCCTGGGAACCAGCTCTCAGTTGTCTATAGAAATGAGTGTCTTATAACGAGCTGCTCGACCATTGTGGCCTATTCCGTTTAACGCCCTTCGCACAGTCGAAGGCAGGCAGGCTGGACCACCAGTAGGACTTTGAAAGTTAAAAGTGATTCCTTCCGCTGATGCTATGCAATTTTTACAACCTCCCTCCCTAATGGTCGATGGTCCTCGTCAGTCAGTACATGAGGTCTGAGTGGACTTGGTTTAGTTGCGGGTGCTCCTTCGCGTTTCCGCTTCACAATCATATAAGCAACAGGCCAAGTGGACAGATTTAGAAGGGTTGGAATGTCCCTGATGGATCTGTTGCTCAGGTGGCATCCGGTGACATGTCCACGTTCGAAGATATTCATCCCTCTTGGCTGATGTATGTTCTGTAGTTTCTGCTCCTCTACAAAAAAATACTTCCCGCCTCCTTTTACGCCGTTCGGTCCACGTCTAGTGACATCTGGTGATCAATTCCGCATTACACAAGAGTGTTTGGTTGCTTTTGGCCAGATTGCGTATCTATGTGTAAGTGAGTTTTTTTAAAGAAAACTGACGGATATATTGACAACAAAAACAGTTCCAACGGAATTAAGAGATTTGCTGTTATGTCTGGAATGTGTTATACGGATGAGAATGATAGACAGTCAAGAAGGAACAGTAAAAATACTTCCACAGGTTTGAAATGTGCTTGCAGAGAAAAATGCTAAAAGTGAAGTGGACTGGCGAAATGTAGATCGAAGAAATACTGCCAAGAGTAAGGGAGGGAAGGTACCTAGTCGAAATTATAAGAACGAGGACATAAAGTATAGGTGCTGCCAAGAACAATAACCGAAGGGAAGATATCAGGGGAAAGAGGAAGAAAGTGACTAGGAATGTTGGATGTCATAAAAAAAAGGACGCATTTAGCAGTCGGTTGAAGATGGGCGTCAGGACAGTGGAAAGTGGGGAGATATCTTGAGATCTGCCTACACACAAATATCCAGAAACCCCCCATGTAACGCGGAAGTGACCACTGCATGTCACGACAGCAGCACCCGCCAGTATAAAAGTAGGCAGGGGGTGTTGCCTTGTCGGTCAGGAGAACCCAGTCAGGCTGTCAATGCATGTCACCTGAGTAACAAATCCATTCAGGCACTTCAACCCTTCCAAAGGCGTCCAAGTTAACTGTTGGTGACGTGGTTGTGAAGCAGAAACGCGAAGGAACAACCGAACCTAAACAAAAACCACATAGACCTAATGTACTGACGAACAGCGACCGTCGAGCATTGCAGTTGGTGGGTATGAAAAAATCCTTTGAACTCAGCTGGAGGTATCACTAGTGAATTCCAAAATGTTACCAGCTGTGCGGCTTGTCCATTGGCTGTATGCAGGGATTTAGAATCAATTGGATACAATGGTTGAACAGCATCCAATAAGCCGTACATATCTATACCCAATGCTAAGCGACACGCAAGGTGTTGTAAAGAGCGACGCCCCACTGGACGGCGGATGACAGCTAACGTGCGATTTCCAGTGGCGAATCATGCTACACACTGTGGTCTGTCCAATGGAAGGGTTTGGGTTTGGCGAATTTCTTGAAAACATTACCCGTCGTCGTGTACACTCCAAACAGCGAAGTACAGGGCACGTGGTGTTACGGAATAGGGGGTGTTTTTCGTGGTCAGGGTTTGGTCCCGTAACTGCACTTAAGGAAATGCTATATTCAGAAGAAGTGAAAAGATTTTGCTGCACTGTGTACTGATTGCAGTAGAGAAATAGCGGCATGACAATGAACTCTATCATAAAACAGCACCTGTTAGGAAATGAACTGGCCTGCCCAAAATCCCGAGCTGTACCCAAGAGAGCATCTATCTCGCTCAAGAACCAGCTCCAACATCACGAATTTCTTTGGTTTAGGCTCAAGAATAGGTGAAGAATAGACTGCCACTCCTTGACAAACTTTCTGACATCTTATTGGGAGTGTCCCCAGCCGAGGTCTAGCCGTCATAAAGCGTATCTAAAGCTGCCTCGTCAAAGAGGGTGGAGGAGCAGACAAAGGCGAGACGCCTACTAAACCTGCTGGGCAGAACAGGTGATTAGGATTGTGGAAAGGACCAACTATGGTGTCGGTCAGTTTCACCTCAAAATTGTAATTTATTGTAATTTAATAACACTTTTACAACAAAAGCGGCACATAGCAGAACTTTAACTACGAGTTTCAAACACCAAATCTTTCACGGCTGAAGGCCTCCAAACAAGAAATCTTAAAAATCAACGAGGTAAATTTCAAGTGACTGAAGACACGCAGTTACAATTACAAATAAAATAATTAAAATATATATCTATATCACAGCCAGGTTAAAATCCTCAAGGCAAAAGTGGATAGACAACCATAAACAAGATGCAACACAAACGGCTGAAGGCCTACAACAAAATTTTCAGGATTTTAAAATAAATTACCATAACCTTTCAAAGACAGAAGGACGCAATGTTTTTGCTTAAATATTAATTTTAAGAATAAAGTCTTAAGCGGCTGAAGGCCCACAATTGATTTTCCAAAATTCAAAAATATCATAAACTTTTAAGGGCAGAAGGCCGCAATGTTTAGCCTTAAAGGTAATTTTAAGAATAAGGTTCAAAGCAGCTGAAGGCCAACAACTAAATTAGCAAAATTTAAAAAAAAATAACCATAAGCCTTAAGTTTTAAGTAGCTGAAACCGCACTAAAAGAAAAGACAACACAACGGCAATAATCTTTCAGCAAATATCCACTTGCCAGAATTCAAACTTACTCATATGCAGGTGAAGACCTTTAATTCGCATAAAACACAGTAAAACCAAGAATTTTTTAAATCATTGGCTATGATAGATTGTAAACAGACAATGAAACACCGGTGAGGAAGACAGTAATGACAACGGCACTCAGAAGCCTCCAGGGAGGTCGGTCTGCCCTCGTTCACTTAGGTGAGACACGTGGTGAGCCAAACTACACTTGATCCGTCGGAACCCAACCAGGGGACAGCCACGGATCGACCTACACAACGACTTGCTTGCCACCAACACTCAGACACAAAATGTTGTGGACATAATTACCCACAATCAAATGTGTATATGTATTAAGCTGTCAAAACTACACACCAGGTGAGGAAAGGCCACTGCCTGAAATTACGTTAGTGGCCAGGGCAGGTAACCGGAACACTAAAGGCCACTAGGTAGAAAATTCCGCTGGTGCACTTGAACTGTAGTCAACCAACATAGTTAATTACACTGCATGGCGGCTAAATTTCAACAATACAAACCCTCGGTGTTGCTCACAGAAAACCCCCCAACAGCGAACTACCGTAAAGAACCATACAACATGAACGGACTTGGCTAGGGTACTTGAAACCACTACTCAACTTTGACGTCCTGGGTCGGTGAACCACGAAGCTCGTAGCGATCGGACAGCTCCACACACGCTCCAACGCTGCGCAGGGACCGCCAGCGGAGCCAGCCGACTGCACCGCGCGGAGATATCCTCCCTGGTTCGCGCCAACCGACTGCCCGCAGACCCCCTAGCCGGAAAATATATGCACAAGACCAAAGATGGTACACGGTGCAAATATCGATACATATCGCTGCTGCCACACGCAGTAGGAAGAAGAACCACAGCATGACCGCACCAAGGGCGGGAAACCAAACACAGATAGACAGCCAAGTTCAAGAAAATGCATAGTTGGGAGTGAGCACGAGTCAACCTCCCCCCTCAAACTTAACCCAGGAAGGGGTTAATTCAAACCATGACCTACTTGAACTTAACCCGTTATTGCTTGCCTGAACTGTTCTCCTTAACCAAGAGATTTACCGGACCTAATATATGCATAATAGTGCAAGGCCCCAGAAAACGAGGAGTAAATTTACTAAGGTTACCGCCACGCACCTGCCTCCCTTGGAAATTGCGGACATAAACTTGGTCCCCCGGCCTACCCTTGAAGGTTTCACGATTACGGTTATAACGCTCAGCTTGCTTATTATGAGCTCTGAGTATTCACAGTTTATAAAATCACAGGGGTAAATGGCAATAACTCGACTATTCACGTTTGTGTAGACTGATTGAGTCTGGCAACATACCATCTGAGTTTCGGTAAAATATCATCCACAAAATTCCAAAGACTGCAAGAGGTGGCAGGTGCGAGAATTATCAGTCAGCTTAACAGCCCAGGCGTCCTAGTTGCTGACAAGAATAATACACAGAAGAATGGAAAAGAAAACTGAGGATGTGTTACACGACGATGAGTTTGGCTTTGGGAAACATAATGTCACCAGAGAGACAATTCTGACGTAGCGGTTGATAATGGAAGCAAGGCTAAACAAAAAATCAAGGATTCATAGGATTTGCCAAACTGGAAAAAGCGTTAGACCATGTAAAATGGGCAAAGATGTTCAAATTTCTGAAAAATAGTGTTAAGCTATAAGGAAAGACGTAGAAGAATCAAGACGGAATAATAATACTGGACGACCAAGAAAGAAGCGATCGGATTAAAAAGGATGTAAGACAGGATTTTAGTTTTGCCCCTACTCTTCAATCTGTACATCGAAGAATAAATGATGGAAATAAAAGAAAGGTTCAGGAGTGGGATTAAAATTCAAGGTTAAAGGATATCAATGATACGATTCGTCGACGACATTGCTGTCCTCTGTGAAAGTGAAGAAGAATTACATGATCTGCTGAATAGAATGAACAGTCTGATGAGTACAGAATATAGACTGGGTGTAAATCAAAGAAAGAGGAAAGTAATGTGAAGCTGCAGAAATGAGAACAGCGAAAAACTTAACATCAGGATTGATGGTCGCGAAGTAGATGAAGTTAAGGAATTCTATTACCTAGACCGCAGAATAAGTAATGTCGGACGGAGCAATTAGGACATAGAAAGCAGGCTAACAATGGCAAAACGGGCCTTCCTGGCCAAGAGAAGTCTGGTACGCAGGGCTTAATATGAGGAAGAAATTTCTGAAAATGTTCGTTTGGAGCACAGCATTGTGTTGTAGTGAAACATGGACTGGGGGAAAACCGGAACAGAAGAGAAAAGCATTTGAGATGTGGTGCTACAGACGAATGATGAAAATTAAGTGGACTGATAAGGTAAGGAATGATGGAATGGGGAGTTTCTGCGCAGAATCGGAGAGGAAATGAACATGTGGGAAACACTGAAAAGAAGAAGGGGCGGGATGATAGATCATCTGTAAAGACATTAGGGAATAGCTTAATTGGTACTAGAGAGAGCTGAAGAGAGCAAAAACTGTAGAGGAAGACAGAGAGCGGAATCCATCCAGCAAATAACTGACGACGTAGGCTGCAAGCGCTACTCTGAGATGAAGAGATTGCCGCAGGAGAGGAAACTGTGGCAGGCCGCATCAAACCAGTCAAAGACTGACTAATTAAAAAAAATGACGTTCAGAGTCCCCACAAGTTGTAGGTTTTGTTATAATTTTTTTAGCTGGCTGTAAGCGGGTGGAACGGCTGAAACAAACAAAAACAAAAACCACTAGGAAAATGCCAAATGAAAAATCAAACCTCTTTTTGTGACGTATGTCAATAAATTCCGTTGGGCAGAGGACTAGGAATTTGAAATTGGCTTCTGTCACGGCAAAGTAAAATCAGTCATCGATATATCATCATCTATATTTTAGTCCTTAGGCAATGGTCTTTTAAGTGAAAGTAGTTATCAGAAGTGAGTTATTTTGCTCTCGTGCCTCGACTGAAATACGATCTAAGACAAGAAAACGACACAGCTCAAAGGAATTATACGAATGTGACAGAAATCGGCAGACGTGATGTACATGTGCACACACATTAATGATTACAAGTTCGGAAAAACTGGGTGATCTATTCAGTAGATGGAGCGTCAGAAACTGAGCAAAAGAACGCGTTGGTCCACCTATGGCCCTTATGCCACCAGTTATTCGGCCTGGTATTGATTGGCCGATTGTTGGACGTCGCACAGAAGGATATCTTGGCAAATTTTGTCCAACCACAGCGCTAGATCGTCATAGTACCGAACAAGTAGGGGACTGATGATCATAGATGTTAAGTCCCATAGTGCTCAGAGCCATTTGAACCGAACAAGTTGAAGAACCTTGCCCATAATGCCCAAATGTTCTTAGATGGGGAGAGATCCGGTGACCTTGCTGGCCGTGGTAGGGTTTGGCAGGTACGAAGACAAGCAGCAGAAACTCTCGCCGAGTGCGGGCGACCACCATCTTGCTGAAATTAAAAACCCAGGATGGCTCGAGATGGAGGGCAACAAAACAGGGTGTAGAATACAGCCGAAGTAACGCCGTGCTGTAAGGGTCATTTAATAAAATGAAATGGTAACCCAGACCATCATTCCTGGTTTGTCGGGCCGTATTGCGGGCGCCATGAGATTTGTATCCCACCAGGGTCCACGGCGTCTCCATACACGTCATGGCTGGTTGTCGGAGCTCAGTTCGAAGCGGAGCTCATCACAGATGGGAGAGTGAGTCTGAGCGTGCGTGTAATTTAATCTGTCTCGTCAAATGATAAATTCGATAGCTAGCAAGTCTTCTTTCTCTTCTGTGAGCCTACCGACAGTGCTTCTGCTTTTCCGTGAGTGGTCTTCTTTTACAGTAGGAACATCTAATTAGGAAGGTCTAATAAGTTTTGCGCATCCAAACAACAGTTTTAAGAAGTACACTACTGGCCATTAAAATTGCTACACCACGAAGATGACGTGCTACAGTCGCGAAATTTAACCAACAGGAAGAAGATGCTGTGATATGCAAATGATTAGCTTTTCAGAGCATTCACACAAGGTTGGCGCCTGTGGCGACACCTACAACGAGCTGACATGAGGAAAGTTTCCAACCGATATCTCATACACAAACAGCAGTTGACCGGCGTTGCCTGGTGACACGTTGTTGTGATGCCTCGTGTAAGGAGGAGAAATGCGTACCATCACGTTTCCGACTTTGATAAAGGTCAGACTGTAGCCAAAGGCGATTGTGGTTTATCGTATCGCGAGATTGCTGCTCGCGTTGGTCGAGATCCAATGACTGCTAGCAGAATATGGAATCGGTGGGTTCAGGAGGGTAATACGGAACGCCGTGCTGGATCCCAACGGCCTCGTATCATTAGCAGTCGAGATGACAGGCATCTTATCTGCATGGCTGTAACGGATCGTGCAGCCACGTCTCGATCCCTGACTCAACAGATCGGGACGTTTGCAAGACAACAACCATCTGCACGAACAGTTCGACGACGTTTGCAGCAGCATGGACTATCAGCTCGGAGACCATAGCTGCGGTTACCCTTGACGCTGCATCACAGACAGGAGCGCCTGCGATGGTCTGTACTCAACGGCGAATCTGGGTGCACGAATGGTAAAACGTCATTTTTTCGGATGAATCCAGGCTCTGTTTACAGCATCATGATGGTCGCATCCGTGTTTGGCGACATCTCGGTGAACGCACATTGGAAGCGTGTATTCGTCATCGCCATACTGGCGTATCACCCGGCGTGATGGTATGGAGTCCCATTGGTTACACGTCTCGATCTGTTCGCATTGACGGCACTTTGAACAGTGGACGTTACATTTGAGATGTGTTACGACCCGTGGCTCTACCCTTCATTCAGTACGCAGCTCGTGGTCGTGTGGTAGCGTTCTCGCTTCCCGCGCCCGTGTTCCCGGGTTCGATTGCCGGCGGGGTCAGGAATTTTCTCTGCCTCGTGATGACTGGGTGTTGTGTAATGTCCTTAGGTTAGTTAGGTTTAAGTAGTTCTAAGTTCTAAGGGACTCATGACCATAGATGTTGTGCCCCATAGTGCTCAGAGCCATTTGAACCATTTACCCTTCATTCGATCCCTGCGAAACCCTACATTTCAGCAGGATAATGCACCACCGCATGTTGCAGGTCCTGTACTGGCCTTTCTGGATACAGAAACTGTTCGACTGCTGCCCTGGCCAGCACATTCTCCAGATCTCTCACCAATTGAAATCGTCTGGTCAATGGTGGCCGAGCAACTGGCTCGTCACAAGACGCCAGTCACTACTCTTGATGAACTGTGGTATCGTGTTGAAGCTGCATGGGCAGCTGTACTTGTACAAGCCATCCAAGCTCTGTTTGACTCAATGCCCACGCGAATCAAGGCCGTTATTACGGCCAGAAGTGGTTGTTCTGGGTACTGATTTCTCAGGATCTATGCACCGAGATTGCGTGAAAATGTAATCACATGTCAGTTCTAGTATAATATACAGGGTGATTCAAAAAGAATACCACAACTTAAAAAATGTGTATTTAATGAAAGAAACATAATATAACCTTCTGTTATACATCATTACAAAGAGTATTTAAAAAGGTTTTTTTTCACTCAAAAACAAGTTCGGAGATGTTCAATATGGCCCCCTCCAGACACTCGAGCAATATCAACCCGATACTCCAACTCGTTCCACACTCTCTGTAGCATATCAGGCGTAACAGTTTGGATAGCTGCTGTTATTTCTCGTTTCAAATCATCAATGGTGTCTGGGAGAGGTGGCCGAAACACCATATCCTTAACATACCCCCATAAGAAAAAATCGCAGGGGGTAAGATCAGGGCTTCTTGGAGGCCAGTGATGAAGTGCTCTGTCACGGGCTGCCTGGCGGCCGATCCATCGCCTCGGGTAGGTTTCATAACTAACCTTTTTCGTAGGACTGTCCATACAGTTGATTGTGGAATTTACAGCTCTCTGCTAGCTCTGCGAGTCGATTTTCCTGGGCTGCGAACAAATGCTTGCTGGATGCGTGCTACATTTTCATCGCTCGTTCTCGGCCGTCCAGAACTTTTCCCTTTGCACAAACACCCATTCTCTGTAAACTGTTTATACCAACGTTTAATGCACCACCTATCAGGAGGTTTAACACCATACTTCGTTCGAAATGCACGCTGAACAACTGTCGTCGATTCACTTCTGCCGTACGCAATAACACAAAAAGCTTTCTGTTGAGCGGTCGCCATCTTAGCATCAACTGACGCTGACGCCTAGTCAACAGCGCCTCAAGCAAACAAATGTACAACTAAATGAAACTTTATAGCTCCCTTAATTCGCCGACAGATAGTGCTTAGCTCTGCCTTTTGTCGTTGCAGAGTTTTAAATTCCTAAAGTTGTGGTATTCTTTTTGAATCACCCTGTATATGTCCAATGAATACCCGTTTATCATCTGCATTTCGTCTTGCTGTAGCAATTTCAATGGCCTCCATAACCAGTGACCAGCTAGCAATGGCTCCAGGGAGGGGGGGGGGGAGGGGGGGGGGGAGAGACTGTGTAACACGCATTCCCAAGCCGTTTCTGTACGGTAGTCGCCTCAGCCAGTTCCCGGTGGCTAAGGGGAGGGGGCTTTATTTGGCCTGTAGAGCATGACGTGGATTTTCCGTAACCCTCGTAAGTACTTGGTTTTACAGGGAGCACGTTTTCCCTGTGATGGTCGTTGCCGGAAAAAGTGCCTTGTCAGCGCTGAAAGCAGGAGCAGGAGAATGATCAGTCACAGTGCCTTCTTTCGCTCCTGTTTTCTGATCAACTAAAAGGCCTGTGCAGCAAACAATTTCGGAGGCCGAAATCGAGGAAGGCCGCCGTCATCGCTCGTGGGCCTGAGGCGGTAGTCGTGAGCAGTCTGTGTCGTAGTCAGTGTTATAACGTGGTTATCGTTTCGGCGTTCTGGAGTGAGGGATCCTCCGCGACTAACGGGATTACGTTTCCGGGACGGAAATGCCACAAAGTTTTGGAAAGCGAGTTCCCGCGCGCTGGCACCGATTATCGCGAAGGCATTTTCCTGCTGTTTATCTGTGAGTGTTGTAAAGCAATGGGCGTGGACGTTTTCGATGAGTTAAGCGCTCAGAGGAAACATGTACCAGGTAGGCAGCTGCACAGTACGGGCTTAGCGTACGAGATGGACTTGGCCAATAAATTTCACTGTTTTCTAAGAGTTGTGCTTTTTCAGTGACTTTTCCCTTCTGACATTGAACTGTGTTTCTGTTTATTGCGCCGGCCGGAGTGGCCGTGCGGTTCTAGGCGCTACAGTTTGGAACCGCGAGACCGCTACGGTCGCAGGTTCGAATCCTGCCTCGGGCATGGCTGCGTGTGATGTCCTTAGGTCAGTTAGGTTTAAATAGTTCTAAGTTCTAGGGGACTGATGATCTCAGCAGTTAAGTCCCATAGTGCTCAGTGCCATTTGAACCATTTTTTTCTGTTTACTGTTAGAGTGATTATCAACGGCAACCGTTGCTAGCCAGGTGAAGGTGATTTATTTAACTGTTAGCGGCGAATCTTTCCGACACAAAGGTCGTATCTCGGAGTCTTAGCTGGAAATGGTTAGGTAGCAACAGGGCTTTTCTGAAGTTGCGACATGGTGATCCCGTAAGTGTAGAATGAATTTCTTTCATTTGCGTCATGATCACAAATCTTTTGGTCCTTAGCCTACCACTTTCGGTCAGCAAAGACCATCTTCAGATCTGCAGCTAAACATGCGAAATGGAATACAACTACTGAAAAGTTTACGTCTTAGAACAATTTAATATACCATAGCGAAAAATTATTACTTTTTTGGATATGAAAACATGCGCTTAAAATATGACGGGGCGTACCTGTTTTATGACATGTCCTAAAATAATAAAGGCATAGTGGCACCGTCACAAAATACACAGAAAATCAGCATAGCATCGTTGCACATATTTAAAGCATGATGTAAATTAGGCCACAGTTCTGTCAGAGTCATAATGTTTCTATCACTACTGGCCATAACAAACTGCACTAGAGTAGCCACAACATATGTTTGAGCCGTAAGCTCGTTAGATGTCGCTACTGTAGGTCTACACACATTCGTTAATTATAAAAATTGCACTTATTAGTGAACAGTACAATAGGTTAAATCTATAGTGGCCTTAGCAAATGAATAAGTTATTATATTTGTAAGTTACAATAACTAAAAAAACGAATAATGTTAAAATTGTTAAAAGGAAATAGTTAAGTGATAATATACGATTTTGAGACGCGTTTGTGGTCATTTTAGATAAAAAGAGTGAACCGTGATTTATTTTCAAATAATATTCTTAAGAATTTAATTTATTTACTAGCGATTCATCAATAACATTAACATATTTAATCACACTATGTAAGCGTGGAAGTAGTTTCCAGGGAGTAACTGATGAAATCATAATCAAATTGCTTTTAACAAACGGGAATTTCATTCACTTTACTAGTGCCTAAAAACATTTTTTAAAAGAAACAGATTTAAAATTACAATCAGAAAGCACCCTCTAAATATCAAGTTACAATAATCCAGAGGCAGAAAGAAACAAATTTGTGACTGTATGAGCTTTTGGGCAGAGAACCTTGCCGCTCCCTTTTGACACGGCCGTAGTTAAGACCGCTCACAACAGCCTCTGAAAGACAACACTGGTGCAAATCTGCAACACACCAGATTACTTTAAACTAAAAGTTTTAACAACCACGCAAACTATGCACCCCCGTAAGAGGGATGGAAATGGTACAAAACACTAACTTTGCCACCGACGGTGCAACTTGATTTTAACTTCTAAGAAAAGTCTTACAGTGAAAGGCTGGCAGCTTCATATACTAAAATGATCATTTAAATAAAAGCCCATAAAATGCAATCTTATATAAAATTCTACAAGGTTGGCCAAAGAATAGTTAAGATGCTCTACAGTACGCCTCTCAAGATGATAGGCAAGAGCAAAACGTATTCGTTAGCACACCAAATCTGACAAACATGAGAGAGGCAGGTCCGAACGACAGACAAACACTAACTGCCTAACAAATGCGGACGAGAGACAGACTAGCAAGCTGGGGGTGAGACACGGACCCCAGACTGACCGACTGACCCACTGGCGAGCTCATAGCGCACCTTAAATGCACGTGAACAGGCAACCTTTCCCCTTTCCCACCAGAGGGAGACACCAAAGCTGCGATTGCCACAGCGGCGCCACCGCCAGAAACGGACGGCGACTGCTTCACACTACGCGCTGCGGCGTGCTCTTCAAAACAGCAATTTTTACCACGGCTCAAATAGTAACATACACAAGAACAAGCTTATGGAGCTAATTAAATAACATAAAGTTGATAGAATAACTAAGGAAAAAAATGAAAAAGGATGAAAGCAGAAGTCTAAAGTAAGTACTCAGCGACATCTGTTGGCGTAGCCACCAGAATGCGGCATGAGCGAGAAGTCGGAGAAACTCAACCGCCAGAGGACCTCGCGTACAGTGCGACACGCCGTTCCAAGAAAAGTATAATAGAATATTGTAACAGTCACTTAATAAGAGTATCTTGTTAACGAAATGTGTTACATAAACAGAGAAGGGAGAATCAAATGCGAGAGTTCTCTAGTTGCATTCTGTTTCCCACGTTTTGCTGCAGATCTGCAGATCTGAAGGACTAAACGTTTTGTGATCACTGGCGGAAGTAGACGGGGATTTTAACTGCTGACTTTTGAGTCGTGAAGTTTAACTGTGTCTCGCGGGTTAAAGCAAGACTTGCGACAATTACTTAATCCGATCTGATAGTGTAGCACAGTAGACACTCAATCCGCGGGCGCCAAAATGTATCCGTAACGCCTCGTCGCTGGTCTGGCCGCCGCACACGGCCAGGTATCACGGTGAATCCAGGCGGTGGCGGTCGCCAATGTGACTTCTCGCGACTCTACATCTACATCTACATACATACTCGGCAATCCACCATACGGTGCGTGGCGGAGGGTACCTCCTACCACAACTAGCATCTTCTCTCCCTGTTCCACTCCCAAACAGAACGAGGGAAAAATGACTGCCTATATGCCTCTGTACGAGCCCTATCTCTCTTATCTTATCTTTGTGGTCTTTCCGCGAAATTTAAGTTGGCGGCAGTAAAATTGTGCTGCAGTCAGCCTCAAATGCTGGTTCTCTAAATTTCCTCACTAGCGATTCACGAAAAGAACGCCTTCTTTCCTCTAGAGAGTCCCACACGAATTCCTAAAGCATTTCCGTAACACTCGCGTGATGATCAAACCTACCAGTAACAAATCTAGCAGCCCGCCTCTGAATTGCTTCTATGTCCTCCCTCAATCCGACCTGATAGGGATCCCAGCAGTACTCAAGAATAGGTCGTTTTAGTGTTTCATCAGCGGTCTCCTTTACAGATGAACCACATCTTCGCAAAATTCTCCCAATGAACCGAAGACGACTATCCGCCTTCCCCACAACTGCCATTACATGCTTGTCCCACTTCATATCGCTCTGCAATGTTACGCCCAAATATTTAATCGACGTGACTGTGTCAAGCGCTACACTACTAATGGAGTATTCAAACATTACGGGATTCTTTTTCCTATTCATCTGCATTAATTTACATTTATCTATATTTAGAGTTAGCTGCCATTCTTTACACCAATCACAAATCCTGTCCAAGTCATCTTGTGTCCTCCTACAGTCACTCAACGACGACACCTTCCCGTACACCACAGCATCATCAGCAAACAGCCGCACATTCCTATCCACCCTATCCAAAAGATCATTTATGTAGATAGAAAACAACAGCGGACCTACCACACTTCCCTGGGTCACTCCAGATGATACCCTCACCTCCGACGAACACTCACCGTCGAGGACAACGTACTGGGTTCTGTTACTTAACCCTAGGACGCCCAAGCCTTTTTTTTCTAACTTGGATGCCTAAGGGTTGGGGGGGGGGGGGGAGGAGGTTCGGCGAACCCACAGGTATTAAATAAGTTTACTGACGAAAAATTACAACTTTCAAAATGGTTTATTTATTTTAACTAAGGCATTGGTTTATAAATGTTGTTAATTGTTATAAATATTGGATTGAGTGAATAAAAAATTGACATATTACAATACAAAATACGGAAGTGTTTATATACAATAACTACTCTGAGTCCTCAGCTCCAAGGCAAGAGACACACTTCACAATTTTTTCTGAATGTGTGTTACACACATGTTTATGACACTGTCCACAATACTGTTTTGGTTTACTTAGATTGTTGTACTTCTGCTTCTTTGTTTTAGCTTTTGTTACACAAATATGGCACCGACCTTTCCCTGCAGGAGGCTGACGTGCTTCTGTTGTCACTTCTTTGAATTTCTTTTGTAGAATAGTCTCCATTGATTGAACAATTTGGTTAGATAACCCTCTTGCATTGACACTTCTTTCTTCTACCTGTAATTTCACCAGTTCCATCCCAGCTTGCAGAAGATAAAGTTTTCGTTTGTTGTGTTTCATTTCATTCCATCTTGGATGTTGCTGGATGAATATGGTGGTTGCATTGGTAGCACAAATGTCGATGAGAGAGTAAAATACAGATAGAGACCATCCCTTTGTTCCCCTCTTGCAGGTGTACATACGTGCCATTTGATCAATGGTATCAACTCCACCTTTAGTGGGATTATAATATGCATTTATCTCGGTTTTATTCTTCTCTCCCCCAACAGTGGCTTTATCTTGGTGCATTGTTGACAACATCAGTAAGTTTTTACTTGGTTTCGTTCTTGCAGTGTAGGGCACCAAAGTTACAGGAGGCCTACGTGTTGGGAACTACACTAACTCACTGCAAGTTTACAAGATAAATAACAGCTGACTGACATCAACAATCACTTGCTTTGAAAGTAAACCGATTGTTGTGAATATCAAGAATACCAACCAACAAGAAACAAACTTGCATTGTTGTACAGACGAGGAATGCGAAATCCTACTAAGGAAAATTTTCTATAGCATGGAAGCCTAAAGGGGGCAGGGGGGGGGTTGTTGGACCCGTAATGAGTTTATTTATTTTTTCTTTCAAAGCAGGAATTTTCTATAAAATATATTGACATTAACGTTTCATAAAATAGTCAACAAACAATAACTCAAAGGGAAAATGTAGTATGAGAGTTACTTGGGCAAAAGCAGGGGACATAAAAAAATTGTGGGTTCAACGAACCCCCCTCCCCCCCCCCCCCCCCCCCCCCCTCAGGCGTCCTAGGTAAGAAGTCAACGAAGCTTCGAGGACGGACGGAGGACACGTTTCAGGTTCAGTAATATTACATCACAACCTGTCGCAAGGTAAATCTACCAATCAAGAGGCCGTCACCTACTTTGGATTCACGAAGTTCCTACACCCCTAGGCGTGTGAGAAACGAAACCTACGTGGGCGTGCCGTGCGTCCGGCGTATCCGGCCCGCGCAGCACTTTCACGTGGCTGCAGGGTTGGCTGGCCGCGACCTTACCACCAGCTGCCAGCTGCCAGCTGCCACCTGGCGTCTCGCGGCCTCTGCAGCTGCAGCCGCGGGCACCTGGCCGGCTCGCAGCCGCTGCCCGAGGTTGCCATAGCAACCGCCACACGCGCGCCACCCTGACACCCGCATCTTCTCTTCCGTTGCTAATCGACAGCAGCAGCGCCATCTGTCGTGGGTATAGAGCACGAGTGGGCAATTGTTTTGACTCGCGGACCACTGTGGCAAGCTGAACCATGCGGAGAGCCCCGACTCTTAAAATTTTTGCATTCATTACGCTGATGAGCCAAAACATTTTGACTGCCTGCTTAAAAGCTTGTTTGTCCGTCTTTGGAACGAGGAATATCACTTATTCTGCGTATCAG
The DNA here is from genome assembly GCF_023864345.2 of Schistocerca serialis cubense. Classification (NCBI taxonomy): domain Eukaryota; kingdom Metazoa; phylum Arthropoda; class Insecta; order Orthoptera; family Acrididae; genus Schistocerca; species Schistocerca serialis. The sequence goes on from NC_064643.1 coordinate 95,159,081, forward strand.
GGATTCAACAGTTTCTTCGTGTGTTTATGGAGGTATGTGGTATTAGATATCTACGCAAAGATCATGTGTCGCCATACATAAAGGCACCTATGAAAAAAAAAAATTTTGTTTACTGCTACTACTATGCTAATTACTGTTTAGCTCTTCAGGAATTAGTGAAGTTCGGTGGCAGGAGGAACAAGGCTTTTGGTCAGGTGAATACAGGGTTATAAATACAAAATCAAATAGGGGTAATGCGGGAGTAGGTTTAATAATGAATAAAAAATAGGAGTGCCGGTAAGCTACTACAAACAGCATAGTGAACGCACTATTGTGGCCAAGATAGACACGAAGCCCACGCCTACTACAGTAGTACAAGTTTATATGCCAACTAGCTCTGCAGATGATGAAGAAATTGATGAAATGTATGATAAGATAAAATAAATTATTCAGGTAGTGAAGGGAGACGAAAATTTAATAGTCATGGGTGACTGGAATTCGACGGTAGGAAAAGGAAGAGAAGGGAACGCAGTAGGTGAATATCGATTGGGGCTAAGAAATGAAAGAGGAAGCCGCCTGGTAGAATTTTGCACAGAGCATAACTTAATCATAGCTAACACTTGGTTCAAGAATCATAAAAGAAGGTTGTAGACATGGAAGAACCCTGGAGATACTAGAAGGTTTCAGATAGATTATATAATGGTAAGACAGAGATTTAGGAACCAGGTTTTAAATTGTAAGACATTTCTAGGGGCAGATGTGGACTCTGACCACAATCTATTGGTTATGAACTGTAGATTAAAAGGAGCTGGGACCTGGATAAACTGAAAGAACCAGAGGTTGTACAGAGTTTCAGGGAGAGCATAAGGGAACACCTGACACAAATGGGGGAAAGAAATACAGTAGAAGAAGAATGGGTAGCTCTGAGGGATGAAGTAGTGAAGGCAGCAGAGGATCAAGTAGGTAAAAAGACCAGGGCTAGTAGAAATCCTTGGGTAACAGAAGAGATACTGAATTTAATTGATGAAAGGAGAAAATACAAAAATGCAGTAAGTGAAGCAGGCAAAAAGGAATACAAACGTCTCAAAAATGATATCGACAGGAAGTCCAAAATGGCTAAACAGGGATGGCTAGAGGACAAATTTAAGGATGTATAGGCTTATCTCACGAGGGGTAAGATAGATACTGCCTACAGGAAAATTAAAGAGATCTTCAGAGAAAAGAGAACCACTTGCATGAATATCAAGAGCTCAGATGGAAACCCAGGGAAGGAAGGGAAAGCAGAACGGTGGAAGGGGTATATAGAGGGTCTATACAGGGGCGATGTTCTTGAGGACAATATTATGGAAATGGAAGAGGATGTAGATGAAGATGAAATGGGAGATACGATACTGGGTGAAGAGTTCGACAGAACACTGAAAGACCTGAGTTGAAACAAGGCCCCCGGAGTAGACAACATTCCATTAGAACTACTGACGGCCTTGGGAGAGCCAGTCTTGATAAAACTCTACCATCTGGTGAGCAAGATGTATGAGACAGGCGAAATTCCCTCACACTTCAAGAAGAATATAATAATTCCAATCCCAAAGAAAGCAGGTGTTGACAGATGTGAAAATTACCGAACTATCAGTTTAATAAGCCACGGCTGCAAAATACTAACACGAATTCTTTACAGACGAATGGAAAATCTGGTAGAAGCCGACCTCGGGGAAGATCAGTTTGGATTCCGTAGAAATGCTGGAACACGTGAGGCAATACTGACCCTACGACTTACCTTAGAACATAGATTAAGGAAAGGCAAACCTACGTTTCTAGCATTTGTAGACTTAGAGAAAGCGTTTGACAATGTTGACTGGAATACTCTCTTTCAAATTCTGAAGGTATCAGGGGTAAAATACAGGGAGCGAAAGGCTATTTACAATTTGTAAGAAACCAGATGGCAGTTACAAGAGTCGAGGGGCATGAAAGAGAAGCGGTGTTTGGGAAGGGAGTGAGACAGGGTTGTAGCTTCTCCCCGATGTTATTCAATCTGTATATTGAGCATGCAGTAAAGGAAACAAAAGAAAAATTCGGAGTAGGAATTAAAATCCATGGAGAAGAAATAACAACTTAGAGGTTCGCCGATGACATTGTAATTCTGTCAGAGACAGCAAAGGACCTGGAAGAGCAGCTGAACGGAATGGACTGTCTTGAAAGGAGGATATAAGATGAACATCAACAGAAGCAAAACGAGGATAATGGAATGTAGTCGAATTAAATCGGGTGTTGCTACGGGAATTAGATTAGGAAATAAGACACTTAAAGTAGTAAATGAGTTTTGCTATTTGGGCAGCAAAATAACTGATGATGGTCGAAGTAGAGAAGATATAAAATGTAGAGTGGCAATGGCAAAGCGTTTCTGAAGAAGAGAAATTTGTTAACATCGAGTGTAGATTTAAATGTCAGAAAGTCGTTTCTGAAAGTATTTGTTTGGAGTGTAGCCATGTATGGAAGTGAAACATGGACGATAAATAGTTTAGACAACAAGAGAATAGAAGCTTTTGAAATGTGGTGCTACAGAAGAATACTGAAGATTAGATGGGTAGATCACATAACTAATGAGGAGGTATTGAATAGGATTGGGGAGAAGAGGAGTTTGTGGCACAACTTGACGAGAAGAAGGGACCGGTTGGTAGGACATGTTCTGAGGCATCAAGGGATCACCAGTTTAGTATTGGAGGGCAGCGCGGAGGGTAAAAATCTTTGAGGGAGACCAAGAGATGAATACACTAAGCAGATTCAGAAGGATGTAGGTTCCAGGAGGTACTGGGAGATGAAGAAGCTTGCACAGGATACAGTAGCATGGAGAGCTGCATCAAACCAGTCTCAGGACTGAAGATCAGAACAACAACAACACGCTGATGAGCCAAAACATTTTGACTGCCTGCTTAACAGCTTGTTTGTCCGTCTTTGGAACGAAGAACATCACTTATTCTGCGTATCAGGGATTCAACAGTTTCTTGGTGTGTTTATGGAGGTATGTGGTATTAGATATCTACGCAAAGATCATGTGTCGCCATATATAAAGGCTCCTATGAAAAAAGAATGTTGTTTACTACTACTAGGCTAATCACTGTTTAGCTCTACAGGGCCTTTATACTGAAATGTTTCTCACACCACCGTGTATTGTGTTTCTATGTGTGTGAGTAACTGTATGTTCACTGTTGTGGGTAAATACATACAGCTTACACAGGGCGATGTGTGAAACTGATAGCGATTACACTCTTCCGCTGTTGCAGAAATCTGCTCCACCTGCTGCAGATACCGTGTTGAGCTGAAAGTGGTAACCAAAGTACGGAGAAATATTCTTCGGGGCTCTGTTGCATAGCAATCAGATTGCTTTCAGTTCTGATAAATGTCCAGGTACAATTGTGGATTTGAATGAGCAATGAAGTGACTTCTTTTCCGAAGAAAGCATCGAACTATTTCACTAGAACTGAACGCTCCCGTCGGAACTGTTCCCAAGCTGCTATTTATTATTAAATCACAATAGTAGTATACGCTGGTTGTAGAATAACACGTACCTTCTTCGAATGAACAATATTTTATTGTTCTATTAACTGATTTCCTTCCATATACGCATATATTTTACAATGTGAATCAAAATCTCGCAATGGTGTTGATTTTTACACCACAAGAATGGCTCTCGTCTTGTAAAATTTCTCTTAACAAGAACAAAAGCCCTATATTCTAAGAATAATTATGTGAACGCTGACCGCCACAGAGTAATAAACTATATCTTTGTCTCTCTCTCTCTCTCTCTCTCTCTCTCTCTCTCTCACACACACACACACACACACTGTCACAGCAAGTTACGCTGCATGATACATCATAGTATCAGGGATTCAACAGTTTCTTGGTGTGTTTGTGGAGATATGTGGCATTAGACATCTACGCAAAGATCATGTAATTCGCGTAAATAACGGGCCGCTGATCTGCGTATGCGATAATGGCAGCCGATAGCGCCCCAGATTGTTTCCATAGGATTTGCATCAGGCGAATTTCGTCGCCGAAACAGCAACGTGAGCTCATTATAATGCTCCTAAAACCTCTTTAGCGCGATTATGGCTCCAAGACACGGACAGTTATCCTACTCAAAGATATCGCCGTCGCAGAAGACATGTAGCACGAGGCGATGCAGGTGGTTCGCATCTGTGAGCGTGTCTTCGATTACTACACAGGTCCCATGAAAGGGCAGCATAATGTCTTCCATCAGCCTGCATCCGTGGCGCGCTGCACGTTTCGAGACGCGGTTCACCTCGATTATGGCGTTTGTGGAGATGACCATCGACCTAGTGTATCAAAATTGTGATTTACCAGGAGAGCCGACACGTTTCCATTCATCGACGGTCGAAAATCCCGATGGTTCCGTGCCTACTGCAATCGTAGCACTTGAATTAACATGTGAACATGTAGGGGTGGTCTACTGCGGAGCTCCATGTTCAACAACGTACGATGAACGGTGCGCTCCGAAACACTTGTGCGTGCGTCAGCATTGTCCGCTTTCGGTAGAGATGCCAGAGATCACCATCTGTCCTGCTTTACAGAGCAGGCTAGCCACCGAACCCCACGTTCTGTGAAGAATCGTGAGCGTCCAACCACTTAGCGCACAGTGGTAGTTTCCTTCTACCTCTTTCCATAGATCCTCACGAGAGTAGTACGTGAAAATTCGACCAGCTTCGCCGTTTCCGAGATGCTCGTTCACAGTCCCTGCGTAACAATAACGTGCCCTTTCTCAAAGTCGCTTATCTCAATGGATTTCCCCATGTGCAGCTCATATCTTCGCTAGGGCCGGCAGTGGTGGCCGAGCGGTTCTAGGCGCTTCAGTCTGGAAACGCGAGACCGCTACGGTCGCAGGTTCGAATCCTGCCTCGGGCATGGATGTGGGTGATGTCCTTAGGTTAGTTATGTTTAAGTAGTTTTAAGTTCTAGGGGACTGATGACCTCAGATGTTAAGTCCCATAGTGCTGAGAGCCATTTGAACCATCTTCGCCAGGGTGATCCCCCGTCCGTGTCTGCTCCGCTTACACACTTTTGCTACCGCCTTAAGTGTCAACTTACTTTACTTTTTCGTGTCCGGAAACTACAATTTGTTTGCCCAGAATTGGGCAATGTCCAATGCTTCCTCTTTAGCCAGCCATAGATCGTCGAGGGTGCATCTGTGGGGGCAGGCAGGGCATTGTGGAAGATGTTCCATGTCCTGTCGAGTGCCGCAGTCGCATTTGTCGTCATTTTCGTCCAACAAACCCCATTTGATCAGATTAGATTTCACAGGAGCCACCCCAGTTCCGACGCGGTTAAGCATTCTCCACGTTTTCCAATCACCAGAAACGCCGCTTGATCCGTCCTTTCTTAGTGGATAGTAGATGGGGGGCTCATGTAAGGCGCTACTTAAGAAACAGCCTCTGGATTTGAGTCTGGTGGGGCCACACTCTAGGCCAAATATTGAGTGACGGGCATCAAAGGTTTGTTTTAGCTTCTCGTATGTTCATGGGCTTTCCTACGTGAGTCAGGGTTTGTGAAACCTGCGGCCCTCTGAAGATTTTCTATGGGGATTGGTTTCATGTAGCCTGTCACTATCCTGCATGTTTCATTCAAGCTAACATCTACGTTCTTTGTGTGGGCGGATCTGCACCATACCGGGCAGGCATATTCGGCAGTTGAGAAGCACAAAGCTTCAGTTGAAGTTCTGATCACGGTAGGTTTGGCACCCCATTTGCTATTGGACAGCTTTCTTATTACGGAATTTCGTGCTTCTACTTTTTTGCGTGTTTTTTCGCAATGATATTTGTATGTCAATGTTCTGTCCAGCACGACGCCAAGGTAGGTGGGAGTATCTGTGTGTTCTAGTAATGTCCCATCCCAGGTAACATTGAGCCTGTACTTTGCCGGCCTCGAGTTCAGATGGAATGCATCACTTGAGTTTTGGAGGGATTGGGTTTTAGAGAATTCTTTTTGTAGTTGGTTGACGTTGTAGAAAGGGCGGTTTCTAGTTTCTCCTCGATGGCTTCAAACCTGTTGCCTTGAACTGTTATTGCCAGGTCGTCTGCATATACAAAAGTTTTGGTTTTGTCTGGAGTTGGTTGGTCATTTGTATATACAGAGTGAGTCACCTAACATTACCGCTGGATATATTTCGTAAACCACATCAAATACTGACGAATCAATTCCACAGACCGAACGTGAGGAGAGGGGCTAGTGTAATTGGTTACTACAAACCATAAAAAAATGCACGGAATTATGTTAACACAAACCTACGTTTTTTAAAATGGAACTCCGTTAGTTTTTTTAGCACATCTGAACATATAAACAAATAGGTAATCAGTGCAGTTTGTTGCATTGTAAAATGTTAATTACATCCGGAGATATTGTAACCTAAAGTTGACTGAGTACCACTCCTCCACTGTTCGATCGTGTGTATCGGAGAGCACCGAATTACGTAGGGATCCAAAGGGAACGGTGATGGTCCTTAGGTACAGAAGAGGCTGGAACAGCACATTACGTCCACATGCTAACACTTTTTCATTGGTCTTTTTCACTGACGCATATGTACATTACCATGAGGGGGGAATTTTCAATTACGGAGTGGAATAGAGTGTCTCCCGACATGTCAGGCCAATAGATGTTCAATGTGGTGGCCATCATTTGCTGCACACAATTGCAATCTCTGGCGTAATGAATGTCGTACACGCCACAGTACATCTGGTGTAATGTCGCCGCAGGCTGCCAAAATACATTCTTTCATATCCTCTGGGTCGTAGGCACATCACTGTACACATTCTCCTTTAACGTACCTCACAGAAAGAAGTCCAGAGGTGTAAGATCAGGAGAACGGGCTGGCCAATTTATGCGTCCTCCGCGTCCTATGAAACGCCCGTCGAACATCCTGTCAAGGGTCAGCCTAGTGTTAATTGCGGAATGTGCAGGTGCACCATCATGCTGATACCACATACGTCGACGCGTTTCCAGTGGGACATTTTCGAGCAACGTTGGTAGATCATTCTGTAGAAACGCGATGTATGTTGCAGCTGTTTGGGCCCCTGCAATGAGGTGAGGATAATGTTTCAAGCGTCAACTTTAGGTTACAATATCTCCGGATGTAATTAACATTTTACAATGCAACAAACGGCACTGATTACGTATTTGTTTCTTCGTTCAGATGTGCTAACAAAACTAACGTGGTTCCATTTAAAAAAACGTAGGTTTGCGTTAAAAAACATACTTCCTTGCATTTTTGTATGGTTTGCAGTAAACAATTACACTAGCCCCTCTCCTCACGTTCGGTCTGTGGATCGGTTCCTCAGTATTTGATGTGGTTCACGAAATATATCCAGCGGTAACGTTAGATGACTCACCCTGTATGTTGAATAGGATTGGTGCCAACACGCTCCCTTGGGCGAGCAGATTTTTCTGATTCCGCCCTCGACTCTTTTTCCCCTCAAGCATTACGAAGAACTATTTTGGAGCAAGGATTCGATTATCTTGACTAGGTGGCAGTCTTTCAGGGTCTCGTAGGTTTTATGCAGTAGTGTCCGGTGATCTACTGTATCATAGGCGGAACTTAGGTCGACTAGTGCCAGCCCGGTGATAAGTTTATTCTCAAACCCATCCTCGATATGTTCCGTCAATGCCAGAATTTGACTGGTACACAACTTTCCACGTCTAAAACCTGCTTGGTGTGGAATTAGCTTCGAGTCAACGATCCTCTCTATTCTGTTGAGGAAGTGTCAACAACGCCACCAGTCGGCATCAAACGTCGCGGTGGGCACTGAACGTAATGTTTTGGCTTATCAGTGTTGTTAAATTTCCGTTTAAAAATCCTTAAATATTAATTTAATTAAATTGTGTTGCCTTTATTCCATTCATTTCCTGCGCTACTAATATCGCAGTATTAAACACTTCTTTCGCAGTGTGATCTGACTGTATGTCAATGACTTCAGGTTGAGATACTGTTTCAAACCGGCAGTGATGGGATGAGACAGCAAACTATACTGTGGCTCAGTTTTCTTGAAGTCCTGAATTCTTCTTGTGACCTCATCCTCCAATAACTGTAGATGATCCATAATTTTAAGAGAAATACTTTCACGCACGTCTAGTTTTCCTAACAAAGGAAAGTGACAAAAATTGTCTTCAGCTGTCTACCTCACAAACAGACCTAGTTTAGCTTTGATTGATTTACCATGCTTCCGCATTTCATATCTCTCTGCAATGTCACATCCAGTTCATTCAAATTATTAAATACACTATAGTCCAAAATTAAAGCAACACATGGATATTTTGCAAGCTTGCGTTTATTTTTTCACAAAACAGTACAAACTGGTGATAGTAAACTAGAAACAAGAACGGATTTGCAAACACATTCTGACAACTGGTTAATGTGCACAGTACGAGGTGTGACCAGCTCTGGCAAAATACAGACCTGACAACGACGGGGCATGTTGTGAATGTCATCAATACCCTGTTGAGACAACAACGCCCCTTCTTCCTGTAGAGCAGTTCGCATGTCTTGGAGAGTGGTTGTTGGATGTTGACCAGATGCAACCTGTCTCCCTAGAGCATCCCAGACATGCAATATGGAATTCAAATAGGGGGAGCGAGCAACCCACGCTATGCGTGGAGTATCTTACGTTTCCAAGAAAACAACAACCACACGTGCTCTATGAGGTCGAGCATTGTCGTCTATCAATACAAAGTCTCGGCTCACAGTACCTCGCAACAACTGCACATAATGTCCGAAGATCTCGTCACGGTACCTGACCCCAGTTAAACCCTGCAGATTCAGCAATACAACATCATAAAGAGGTGTTCGAGTGGTCAACATATACCCTAACCACACCATTAGAGATCATTCTCAATACCAGTCTCTTTCCACAATGTTTGGGTCCCGAAATCGTGTTCCACTTGCCCACCAGATGCGTTTCCAGCCTTTACAGCAAAATAACGGTCCTCTCTTTCTGATCTCACACATGGTCTTCGGGATACATTTTACGTCTGTATAAACTGTCGCCACATCCGAGAAACAAGAAAAAACTATTCACAAATTAAACCATCGGGCCACATCAGTTTGCGACTGCCCTGCTTCCGTTCTTCCTCCACCGCAGAGAGTCTGGTAGGCGTCTTCTCTGTGCCATACAGCACCGTCTGTGGCTGTGTACACAGCGATTGTTGATGTGGGGCTACCCGGAAAACGCTACTCCGTTGGATAGATGCCCGGACGTCATCGTGCGCATGGTTATCCAAGGATCGGAGAGCCATCTTCCGAGCAGAGCACAATCGTACGGACATCCGTTGACAGTTTGTATGATTATATCATGAATTAGACACGAGACGGGGAAATAGCGGTTTGTTGCTTTAATTTTGGACACCAGTGTATATCAGCTGCATACATCATCCCTTATCTCCACTCCCCACATACTATTTTTGTAACAAAATCATGAGACATCTCCTTCCTGTCAAGAAATAAGGGGCTTTCATTCTGCAGTGCCCAAACACATTTTAACACTTTGCCCCAGCTCAGTCTGTCCTACTGTTGTAGTGTTGTGGTAAATTACGTCTTCATATTCTGCCTCCACAGAAAAAGGTTTCAGCTGTCTCTGTTGGGGTGCTCCCTGGTCTTCTTGTGTTCGCCACAGCGACAGTGGGATATACCACACGATTTCGGCGACCAACTTCGCCTGATGTAAACCCATCTGCGTAGCTATCTGGCACCATCATCGCGTACGCAAATCAGTGGCTCGTTAATTACGACAATTACATGACCTGTACCTAGGCACCTAATGCCACAAACATCCACAAACCTACCAACAAACTGTCGGATGCGCGATACGCAGATGTATTTCGTTCCATAGCTGGACAAACAAGCTATTAAGCAGGTGATCATACTGCATTGACTCATCAGTATACACATACATGGTGATTTTTTCCACTGTGTATAAACACTAGGGATTCATCAATGAGAGGATACGGAACAGCAAAGGTCTAATGACCTTTTGTCTGGAAATGCATGGTTTCTGTGCTAGAGACCATTATTCAATCATACTTTGTTACAGAGACTGCAGTCTAATATACGCTGTACCATGCAGCCACAGTTGCAGTATGCATGGTTACCTCCTAGAGGGTGGTGCTGCCCCAGCGCCCTCTCCTGCCACAGTCGTTGGTGATATTGTGTCCGGTTCACCTCTCTTGCTGACTCATCTTGTAGTAGATGTGATATAACATTGCACACAATGGTTCCGTATTAGAAAAAAAATTTGGACATTTGTGGTAAGGTCTTATGGGACCACACTGATGAGGTCATCGGTCCCTAAGCTTACACACTACTTAATCTAACTTAAACTAACTTACGCTAACGACAACACACACACCCATGCCCGAGGGAGGACTCGAACCTCCGACGGGGGTAGAGAGCTTGCCGACATGGTGTTTACTTACAGAAAGGCAAATGTCAAAGTGCGTCAGGCAGCAAGGATATATCAGGAGACCTCTCCCCGCCAAAAACAACCACAGCATTCAATGTTTGAAGAGCGCTTCGCCGTTTGTTTGAGACAGGGTCGTTTCAGGAAACAGGTAATCATGAAGGATGTACTCAAAATGTTCGGACGCCAGACTTGGAGGAAAATGTGATTAACACTGTGGAAGGCGACCACCATGTCAGTACCAGACAGTTGACCTCCCGGTACAGGGTAAGCTGGACGACAATGTGGAACATTCTCCATGAGAAATGTTACTACCCTTTTCACTTACATCGTGTGCAGACGTTTGACACATTCCGTCACGCATAGTCATGTCACGGAGTCAAATTGCTTTGGCAGACCAGCAAACGGGTCCACCTGCACATTGGAATCCACCTGGGTTTCAGAGGCTCATAGGGAAGTATCTGCATTCCGAATCAGCCTAACACGAGACCGCGTACTTGCTTTTTCTTTTCGGGCGCGCGCCATTAATAACAGATTGCTGTCGTCCATAACTGCAGTCGCTGAGCTCATCGTGGTGTGCCGCCCTGACCAGCAGAAGGGTAAAGTATTCGCTGCTACAGTGTAGGGCTCCAGTATATGCTTCTCAGCGTCCTGTTCTTTGCAACCATATTTTTCTTTATGGTATAGTGGAGTACAGATGTGTGACAGTAGCGTAGTTTTTGGGCCATACCACGGATTCACATGTATGAAGCCAGGTTAGTGTCGTGTGTTGATCGCCAGCTGTTCAGTTTGGTCACCATAGATCCCATATTATTGAACGTGTTTGTCAAATAGAAAACTATTTATGTGGCATTTCTTTAGCCATCTTTTGTCATGTGATGTTAAGAATGAGTAAACCAATAGTTATTTAGACCACAACTCCTCCCAGTGGTCTGATTAACATTAGCATCGCCATTTTATTAAAGACTTGATTACAATGAAAGAGGGAAGCTTGCAACTTCACAGTCATGAATTTATTCCGGCAGTCGTTGCGGTCTTCAAGATTTTTAATGTTGATCTGCTTTAGCCACTCCGTGCTGCTCTTTGTTATGATGTCGTGTAGTTTCTTTGCTGTTCTGATGTCCCCAAGCTGTAGAAGTTTCTGTAGAACTTTGCTCAGAGTTTCCTGATTTCTTCGGTTGTGTTTTGATACAGTTTGTTCTGAGGTCTCTTCATCCAAATGCCGTTTTTGTTGATTGCTCCATAAATCTTCCTAAGAATTTTTCGTTCCTCTTTTCCTATTTCCCTAATTTTGGAGTGACGACCAACTACCATTGTTTCAGCTGCGTATGTTACTTCTGGAAGAATGACAGTTTCTTAATGTCTCAATTTTGCGTCTGTCGAAATGCAGTTCTCGTTGTAGTAGGCCGATGTTAATTTATATGCCTTTTGCAGCTTGCTGATCCTTTGTTCATTGGCGATTCTGTTTAGGCCTGTTGACTGCATAGTTTCGCCAAGATATTTAAAGTGACTGACTTGTATGATGTTACCGTGTTTCATGATTAGTGGGGTCTTACTTTCTGGCCGTCTTTCCATATACTGGTTTTTTTCATACGAAATTTGCAATCCAGTTTTCTGTACAATTTCATGTAGTTTTTCAACTGCGTCAATCGCTTCAGTCCTGTTGTTTGTGGCAATCGCAATATCGTCCGCGAAGCCAAGGCATTTTACTTTACTACGGTTTTCTTTCCTGATACCGATTTGGACACCTTTTACATGAAGTTCCAATTCTCTGATGATCTTTTCTAGAACAATATTGAAAAGAATCGGGGACAGTCAGTCTCCTGCCGTACTCCCGTTGTAATTTCAAAGGGTTCCGATATCTCACCCATGAATTTCACTTTGGAAGTTGTTCTTTTGTCTTTTCCATGATTTTAAAGATGGTTTCGCGATCTGTTAAATGATATGCTTTCCTGTAATCGTTGAACGTAATTACTGTATTCCTGCACTTTCTCATTTGTAGTACTGTCTTTAGGCTCGAGATCTGTCAAATACATGATCGCCCTTTTCTGAATCCGGCGCGGTATTCACCAAATAGTGGATTCACTTGGGATTCTATTCTTTTTAGAAGTGCTTTGGAGAGGATTTTCTATGCCACCGGGAGCAGGGAGGTTTCTCTGTGGCTGTTGATGTCGGTCTTGTCACTCATATATATGGCCATTAAAATTGGTACATCAAGAAGAAATGGAGATGATAAACGGATATTCATTGGACAAATACATTATACTAGAACTGACATGTGATTACATTTTCACGCAATTTGGGTGCATAGAACATGAGAAATCAGTAACCAGAACAACCACCTCTGCCCGTAATAACGGCCTTGATACGCCTGGGCATTGAGTCAAAGAGAGCTTGGAAGGCGTGTACAGGTACAGCTGCCCATGCAGCTTCAACACGATACCACAGTTCATCAAGAGCAGTGACTAGCGTATTGTGACGAGCCAGTTGCTCGGCCATCATTGACCAGACGTTTTCAGTTGGTGAGAGATATGGGGAATGTGCTGGCCAGGGCAGCAGTCGAACATTTTCTGCATGCAGAAAGGCCCGTACAGGACCTCAACTTGCGGTCGTGCATTATCCTGCTGAAATGTAGCGTTTCGCAGGGACCGAATGAAGGGTAGACCCACGGGTGGTAACACATCTGAAATGTAACGTCCATTGTTCAAAGTGCCGTCATTGCGAACAAGAGGTGACCGAGACGTGTAACCATTGGCACCCAATACCATCACGCCGGGTGATACGCCAGTATGGCGATGACGAATACACGCTTCCAAGTTGCGTTCACCGCGATGTCGCCAAACACGGATGCGACCATCATGATGCTGTAAACAGAACCTGGATTCATCGAAAAAATGACGTTTTGTCATTCGTGCACCCAGGTTCGTCGTTGAGTACACCATCGCAGGCGCTCCTGTCTGTGATGCAGCATCCAGGGTAGCCGCAGCCATGGTCTCCGAGCTGATAGTCCATGCTGCTGCAAACGTCGTCGAACTGTTCGCGCAGATGGTTGTTGTCTTGCAAACGTCCACATCTGTTGACTCAGGGATCGAGACGTGGCTGCACGATCCGTTACAGCCATGGCGATAAGATGCCTGTCATCTCGACTGCTAGTGATACGAGGCCGTTGGGCTCCAGCACGGCGTTCCGTATTACCCTCCTGAACCTACCGATTCCATATTCTGCTAACAGTCACTGGATCTCGACCAACGCGAGCAGCAATGTCGCGATACGATAAACCGCAATCGCGATAGGCTACAATCCGACCTTTATCAAAGTCAGAAACGTGATGGTACGCATTTCTCCTCCTTACACGAGGCATCACAACAACGTTTCACCAGGCAACGCCGGTCAACTGCTGTTTGTGTATGAGAAATGGTTTGTAAACGTTCTTCATGTCAGCACGTAGTAGGTGTCGCCACCGGCGCCAACCTTGTGTGAATGCTCTGAAAAGCTAATGATTAGCGTGTCACAGCATCTTCTTGCTGTCGGTTAAATTTCGCGTCTGTAGCACGTCATCTCCATGGTGTAGCAATTTTAATGGCCAGTAGTGTATATATATCTAGTCACTGAGTCTGTATAACACGATAATACAAGTGTACACCTCCTGGCGCAAACCTGGGTATGTCAGAGAGAGAGAGAGAGAGGCGGCTCAGAGCAGTGTGACAGAGACTGAGAGGTGTGGTCCGGCGGCCGTGTCGCAACTCGGCGCCGCTGCGCTGGCCGGGCCGCGAGGCGGCGCTCTGGAATGGTGAGTGTGTCTCGCAACTGCGGCGGGGGGCGCGGCCAGGGCTTAACTCACAGATGGCGGCGGCGCCCGGGACGGCCGCAGTGTGTGGCTCCAGTTCGTGTTGTCGCAGTTTCTCCCCCGCAGCCGAAACACACTCTTTCGTCAGAATAACCTGTTGTAAGAGACTGTAGAATTTCACTGCGCACTTTGCACCAAAGTTAAGCACAGCTGGGAAAACACACCAAGGGAGGAAGATTAGGGTTTAACGTACCGTCGACGATGTTATCATTAGAGACGGAGCACAAATTCGATTTGGGGAAGGACTTCGGCCGTGTTTTTCTCAAATGAACCATCCCAGCATCTCCCTTGTGCGATACAGGGAAAGCTCGTGAAACCGAAAAAAATATTCAAATGTGTGTGAAATCTTATGGGACTGAACTGCTAAGGTCATCAGTCCCTAAGCTTACACACTACTTAACCTAAATTATCCCAAGGACAAACACACACACCCATAATGAGATTTCCACTCTGCAGCGGAGTGTGCGCTGATATGAAACTTCCTGGCGGATTAAAACTGTGTGCCCGACCGAGACTCGAACTCGGGACCTTTGCCTTTCGCGGGAAAGTGCTCCACCAACTGAGCTACCGAAGCACGACTCACGCCCCGTCCCCACAGCTTTACTTCTGCCAGTATCTCGTCTCCTACCTTCCAAACTTTACAGAAGTTCTCCTGCGAACCTTGCAGAACTAGCACTCCTGAATGAAAGGATATAGCGGAGACATGGCTTAGCCACAGCCTGGGGGATGTTTCCAGAATGAGATTTTCACTCTGCAGCGGAGTGTGCGCTGATATGAAACTGCAAGGTTCGCAGGAGAACTTCTGTAAAGTTTGGAAGGTAGGAGACGAGATACTGGCAGAAGTAAAGCTGTGGGTACCGGGCGTGAGTCGTGCTTCGGTAGCTCAGTTGGTGGAGCACTTGCCCGCGAAAGGCAAAGGTCCCGAGTTCGAGTCTCGGTCGGACACACAGTTTTAATCTCCCAGGTAGTTTCACACACACCCATGACCGAGGGAGGACTCGAACCTCCGCCGGGACCAGCCGCACAGTCCATGACTGAAGCGCCTAAGACGGCTCGGCTAATCCCGCGCGGCGGGGAAACCGAAATCTGTAATACAGGACAGTCAATTTCTGGAGCCTCCAGCCTGCTCTCGTCGCCTCTCCCTAATCTTGTGAACATGGCTTCCATCTTACGTGGTGACATTTATTGAACTGTATGAAAGAAAATCGCCATAACTCCAGTACGGTTCGCAGTAGGACGTCCAAATTGCACGATTGGCCGCGGGGCATTATGGGAATTAGTATGTGCATGCGCACGCGCCATGTTGTCGGTCATTTGCACGTGAAAATGTCACGGTGCAGCGTGCCTGATCGTATGGCGTTAGTGAAGGCCTCCTATGCGAGCAATAACGGCCCAACTGTTGCTCAAAGGAAGTTTGCGACCGAGCTCAAGCTGAAGACAACCCATCCAAGTGTGCTAACAATCGAGACATTGATTCGAAGTTTGAGACAACGGGTAGTGTTCGGTAATGACAGTCTTGGCAATGTCTGTCGCCAAAAAGAGTGCAACGTCTGAAAACATCGACCAGACACGCGCTGTGTTTCAAACCAGCCTCAGCACAGTGATCAGACGAGCGGCACAACAGACGGGAAACAACCGGGAGACACTGCGAAAAATTGTTGTTGAAAACCTGCATCTCTTCCCATACAAAATTCAAACCCATCAGCGATTAAGTACTAGGGCCATGGAATAGCGGTTGTGTATCGTCAACTCTATTGTCCACAGAATTGACGAACGGGACTTTGATGTGAATGTGGTTTGGTTTAGCCAAATAGCCGACTTTTATTTGGACGGATCTGTCGATAAGCGAAACTGGCGCATTTGGGGGACAGCATCCGCATTTCGCGATCGTGAAGTCTTTTCACCCTCAACGGATGACTGTGTGGTGTGCAATGTCTATTCACTGAATAATCGGTGCGATATTTCCTGCTGGCACGGTGACTACCGAGCGGTACGTGAAGGTTTTGGCACATCATCTCATCCTCAGTATCCAAAATGACCCTCATTTCGACAAGATGTGGTTCATGAAAGACGGAGCTCGACCCCATCGAAGCAGGAGAGTGTTTTATGTCCTGGAGGAGCACTTTGGAGACCGCATTGTGCCTCTGGGGTAGCCAGAGGCCACTGTCATGGGCATCGATTGGCCGTCATATTCTCCGGATCTGAACACATACGACTCCTTTTCTTGGGGCTACATTATAGACAAGGTGTACAGCAATAACCCCGAAACCATTTCTGAGCTGAAAACAGCCATCCAGGAGGTCATCGACAGCATCGATGTTCCGACACTTCAGTGAGTCATGCAGAATCTCGCTATTCGTCTGCGCCGTATCATCGCCAATGATGGCAGGCATGTCGAACATGTCATACCCTAAATCTGAATATCTGTAGTGACGTTTACACGTTGAACAAAGTGTGTGCACGCCATAGCTCGTAACTAGTTTACGCTTTTTTACCATATAGTTCAGTAATTGTCACCCTGTGCATGGAACGTGTTTGCAGTTGCCAATATGGAGTTGTGCTCCGATAGTCTAATCCTAATGCTAAGGCGGCCGCTCGGGATAAGCGGGAAATTTCCTTGCTGAAATCTTCGAACCTAGGTGTTCGACGAGGAGACGGTCTCTCTCCCTTTTGCTGTTTAGCTTAGTACTGGAGAAATTTACAAAAGAAGCAAGAGAGCGAGAGAGAGAGAGAGAGGAGCAAATGAAATGAAACATCGCGGATCGAGAAGGTACACAATGTTATACCAGTGATTGCACAATCTAGTCAAATCCATAATGAACTTAGCAGTATGAGCCCTCTTCTCAGTATGACGTTGCAACCCCCTTGCCTATATCATGAAATGATTCGTGTCGGAAGGGTACCATAAAGCCGTTATCTCCTCACCTGAAGCAAGCTCGCCTGCAACTAATATCCTGGATACTAGTACTGCGACAAAGAAAATGTCCGAGCTGGAGCCACACATGTTCTGCCGAGGACAGACCTTGGCCTTGGGATCTTGCTGTCCACGGGACAACCTCATCATGACGCAAACAGTTCACAGAGGCATGTGCCGCGTGTGGACGAGCACTGTCTTGTTGACAAATGGCGCCACGATACTGCTGCAAGGTAAGTAGCACATGAAGACGCAGCATGCCTGTGACATACTGTTGTATCGCCAGGGTGCCCTTTGTTACTACCGGACACGACCTGAAGTCATGCCTCAGTTCCCACACCATGACGCCAAGAGTAGCACTGCTGTGCCTCTCCAAAACGTTGGAGGAATGGGACCTCTCCCCAGGTCGCCACCATGCTCGCCAACGATGTACCATCCGAGGTAGTGCAGAGCAGTGACTCAACACAGAATACAATGTGATGTCATTCATCAGCAGTCCATGCAAGGTCGCCACCATATTCGCCAACGATGTACCATCCGAGGTAGTGCAAAGCAGTGACTCATCACTGAACACAATGAGACTTCATTCATCAGCAGACCATGCAAGATCGCCACCAAACTCGCCAATGGTGTACCATCTGCGGCAGTGCAGAACAGCGACTCATCGCTGAACGCAATTTGACGTCATTCACCAGCAGTCCATGCATTTCAGTCACGCCCCCCTCCAAATGCAGCCCTTTATTCTGTGGTATTAACGGTAGCCTATGCATGGGACAATAATTCCACAGTCCGGCTGATGCTGACCCCCTACCAACGGCGTGAGATGACGCACAATGTTGCAGGAACTCGTAACTAGTTTACGCTTTTTTACCATATAGTTCAGTAATTGTCACCCTGTGGACGGCAAATGCAGACGTAACGAGATTATGACATGCTTGGTCCATAGTATGGCCATCCTGCCTTATGAGGATCCAACATTTGTCGACCTGGTCGTTGAAGACGAGTAAGCCTGCCCTCATGTTTCAACTCACTCTGGCACTGGACCACTGCCACATCGAGATGCCCCACAAAACTGAATATTTTACCATTCAACCAGCTGGCCAAATGGAGACCAACAATGAGGCTCCTCCAAAACTGTCAGTTGCTGATAAAGTTGACAATGACATGAGTACTCGACATCCCTTTATCCCTCACAGTGATCATTCAACATCTGACGCTGTACACGCCCCTTATGTACTCTACAGGGCCTATTAACGGCAGTAAACACGAACAAGGCTAATGCTCCCTGACGGCCACTCTACTTTTCACATAGAATGCAGCTCTCATCATTTACATATCCGCCGACGCTGTGTACATGTGTACAAAGCTACACTGACATCCGACCATTTATTCTGGTTACTTCGCTGTCAGGCAGTCCATAGGAGAATGCAAAAGAAAGACATCAGAGGTATAAACATAGCATACTCTGGAGTCATCAAAGTGCACTGCACAAAGTGAGCTGAATAATTTTGGGAGGAACCAGGAGTAAAGTCTGGCACGATTTGTGTCCTTGTGTATGGGAATGACGTTCCACTTAAGCAGTGTTGGTAGTTTTGGCAAATGATGGAAATAAGAAAATTATTCCAGTAGAATAGAGAGCGATATAGGAAACTGGTAGTAACAGTTGTAAAGAATTGTTACTCTGCAAGTGGTCTCCCCAACTGATTTTGAGAGGAACCACAGAAAATTCTGTTCCATATGACAAACACAGCAACAGAAACAATCCACTAGCGCAGGAAGACGAGTCAGTGGAATGACTAGAATCGTACAGATTCGTCGGAATACAGATTGATGCAACTTTCAACTGTAAGAAACATGATGTTGAGCTTCAGAGCATCCAAGTTGGTAAAGCGTGTTTTTCGCACAGTTCCTAATTTGGGCCGGCCGGTATGGCCGAGCGTTTCTAAGCGCTTCAGTCTGGAACCACGAGACCGCTACGGTCGCAGGTTCGAATCCTGCCTCGGGCATGGATGTGTGTGCTGTCCTTAGGTTAGTTAGCTTTAAGTAGGTCTAAGTTCTAGAGGACTGATGACCTCAGATGTTAAGTCCCATAGTGCTCAGAGCCATTTGAACCATTTTTCTAATTTAGGAAACAGTCAAGTCAAATATTAACAAATTTTCAATACATCGATTCATTTATGTCTTAACGGCATAATTTTATGAGGATCTCTCATCACTTAGTAAGACACACTGTCCAGTCACATTAATGTGACCACCTGTCAGAAACCTGAATAACCACCTTTTGCAGCGCGGACCGCTGCGAGAGGTGTGGGAAGACATCCAGCGAGGTTCTGAAAGGTATCGAGAGGGGTGTGGAACCATTACAACTAGAGTCCCGTGGCCAGCAGCGGTCGGTGTCTCGGCTGAATGTCTGTGGAGCGAACAGTACGATCGAGGTGGTGCCACAGATTCTGCGTCTGGTTTAAATCCGGATGGTTAGGTGGCCAGGGGAGTACGATAAACTAACTGATGCTGGTGATCTTAGAACCGCACACGTACCCTGCGAGCTGTGTGACATGTTCCGTAGTCCTGCTCGTAGAGGGCCATCGTGGCGAGGAAAAACAAACTGCCTCCAGCGGTGGACATGGTCCCCTAAGATGGATGTATATTTTGAAAGTCACGGGTTTACGCTTCATTTAAGTAACTGATTAATTTCTACATGTTTAATAATCCATTTTACGCCGAGAGCATCCTTTCAATGTTTCGTCTAGCCAATTAACATCTGGATTCAAGAATGCTTCCGTGTATATTTTTTCTTCTGTTGTTGTCACACCTCCTCTCTCATCCTTTGATCTCGTGATGTATGTGGGTGGATAAACGTAATTATGCATGGAATATATAATAATCTGAGTTAGTCAAAGATAGTAGCAGTAGGGTTGTTTAGCACCAACGTAACAACGTGAGCAGATTCGGCAGAGAGTTCGTGATTTCAGAGATAGTGGGGATGAGCAGGGCAGAGTTTGTGAGGTTGGTTCTCACTGAGGTCCTACCTCCACCACCAGTTTTTTTCAAGAGTTGGCGGTTGGTCCTGGAACGCGCCATGTTAAGACTCTCTGGGGCCGCCGATTGAACGAGACGGACGCATGGGTGAGGCGCTCGTCATGAATGGTGAGAAAAGTTATTCATTTGACGATCATCGTTTCAGCAAGTGCATGAGAGTTACCGCCACACCTATTTAACGCGCAGAGTAGAGAAGGATATTACCTGATTAACGAAAGGCAAATCCAGTGACTACCGTTATGAATGCTGGCAACACGTGGCCAAGTTCGACAACAAAGAAACGAGTAAAATAAACCGTTGAATCATGAAAATAGTATAATGCTCGTATCCGAAACTAAACTATGCAACAAATGAAACATTAATGAACCTATCCGCTATTGGCCAAAGAACAAGAACCGTTGGTTCATGCCCTCAATCACCTCGCGCCCAAATCCGCTAGTTGAAACACATTAATCTGAAAAATTCCTATAAATAAAATATCGCTGGACGTTTCCCGGTATTAATTCACACCCGAACATGTTTCATAATCAATGTTACCCCAAAAAACCTACATTATGAATAACTTTTCTCACCATCCATGACGAGAGCCGCACCCCTGCGTCCGTCTCGTTCAATCGGCGGCCCCAGAGTGTCTTAACATGGCGCGTTCCAGAACCAACCGCCAACCGTTCAAAAAAACTGGTGGTGGGGGGTACGACCTCAGCGAGAACCAACCTCACAAACTCTGCCCTGTTCATCCCCACTATCTTTGGAATCACGAACTCTCTGCCGAATCTGCTCACGTTGTTACGTTGGTGCTAAACTACCCTACTGCTACCATCCTTGACTAACTCAGATTATTGCATATTCCATGCAAAGCTACGTTTATCCACCCACATACATCACGGGATCAAAGGATGAGAGAGGAGGTGTGACACCAACAGAAGAAAAAATATACACAGAAGCATTCTTGAATCCAGAGGTTAATTGGCTAGACGAAACATTGAAAGGACGCTCTCGGCGTAAAATGAATTATTAAACATGGAGAAATTAATCAGCTAGTTAAATGAAGCGTAAAGCAGTGACGTTTCAGTTTGTGTTGATCAATTGTGCCAGAATGACGATATCACCCAGGAAACGCCACAAAAATATTCCACGGACCACGACTCTGCGTCCTCCGGCCTGGACCCTTCCGACGATTGTTGCAGGGTGTTTGCTTTCTGTCCAATGGAGCATAAACAGTGATTGACCTGGAAAGGCCAACTGCTTCCACTCAGTGCACGTCCAGTTGTGGTGTTGACGTGCAAATTCCAGCCTTAGTCGCTGATGAACAGTATTCAGCATACTAACCAGACAACTGCTGCAGTGGCCTGTACGTAGCCATATTCCCTGAGCTGTCGTTCAGTACACGCTGTTGGTAGTCTCTTGGTTCACCTTGACGGCCAGTTGCTCAACAGTTGCTCATCAGTTGCACGTCAGTTGCACGTCAGTTCGCACGTACCCATCTCCGCAACCCACGCTCACCCCTCTTACCTATGGCCCGTGGTGCATCACAGTTGTGTCGCCACAGGGTTTGGATCTCGCCATTTTCCAACACACGATTTACTTTAATCACGGCGACACGCGAACAGTTTACAAAATTATCGCTGCGGAAGTGCTTTCACCTTTGGTCCGAAAGACAGTGATCACGCCCTTTTGGAAGTCAGATAAGTCGGTCCGTTTCCGCACTACGACAACGACTGATCTCTAGGCCAGTTGCTCAGCAGTTGCTCATCAGTTGCACGTCAGTTCGCCCGTACATTTCTCTGCAACCCACGCTCACCCCTGTTACCTATGGCACCGTGGTGCATCACAGTTGTGTCGCCGCTGGGTTTGGACAGCGCCATTTTCCCACGCAGGATATACTTTAATCACGGAGGCGCGAACAGTTTACAAACTTATCGTTGCGGAAATGCTTTCACCTTTGGTCCGAAAGCCAGTGATGACGCCCTTTTGGGAGTCAGATAAATCGCTCCATTTCCGCATTACGACAACGACTGCTCTATTGTCCACTTCCGCCAGAGACGCTTCATATTATCCCCCCCCCCCCCCTGTTAATGCAACCACCGGCCGTCTGTGAGTGGTTATTCCCCGCTGACTTCGAACATAGGCGGTGGCCACATTAATGTGACCGGACCGTATAGTATTAGTAGTGATAAAGTGAACAATGAAAATATTTTTTTGCTCAACTCATGAGTCATATGATGTGGTCGGCCACGAATACCACCCGTGGACCAAGCTCTTCCAGAGTGGCACTTACACCGTTTGAGCTCGATTATTTGTTGGATACAAATGGTTCAAATGGTTCTAAGCACTATGGGACTTAACATCTGAGGTCATCAGTCCCCTAGTCTTAGAACTACTTAAACCTAACTAACCTAAAGACATCACACACGTCCATGCCCGAGGTAGGATTCGAACCTGCGACCGTAGCAGCAGCGCGGTTCCGGACTGAAGCGCCTAGAACCGCTCGGCCACCGCGGCCGGCTGTTGGATACATTCCAGTCTTTGTCTTGCCCCATTACTTTTGATCTCTACAGCTTCCCCATGTACTATGAAAGTTATTTCCTGATGACTTATTCCATGCCATGTCGCGCTATCACTACCTTTAGTGTCCGCCCCGATAGCTGAGTGGTCAGCGTGACAGATTGCCGTCGTACGCACCCGGGTTCGATTCCAGACTGGGTCGGAGATTCTCTCCGCTCAGGTACTGAGTATTGTCTTCATCATCATTTCATCCCCGTCCGGCGTGGAGGTCGCCCAATTTGGTGTCGAATGTAACAAGACCTGCACCGAGGCGGGCGAACCTGTCCCGCAAGGCGCCTCATGGCCAATGACGCCAAACGCTCATTTCCATTTCCACTACCTTTAGTTAGTGTTTTCATATTCTGCGGGGAACTCCCTAACTGCTTACACTGTCAGTCCACTTATTTTTCGGCACCCTACAGGAACACCAGCTTCCAAACACTTCGATTCGTCCCCATGATTCCCTTCCATAAAATACTATGCTCCTACGCACATTCTTAGAAATTCCTTCCTGAAATTAAGGCCCTTGTTTGATGATAGTCGACTTATTTTAGCAAGGAATTCCCTCTTTAACTATCCAGTAGTTCCTCTTTTCGTTCTCCTGTCATGCGTTAGGCCTTGCCTCGCCTGTTGTACCCACATCCAGTCCCTCATCTTTTTTGCTGATCTTCCAACGTATCTTTTACTTATGGAATGTATTGCCAAAAATTTAGTGGTTATCTTGAGTCCTCCATTAGCAACAGATGGGATATCCATTATTGCCTGTTTTCATCAGTCTTTTTCGTTTATAACAAATATTTTCAATTCCTTCCTAACATCTATTTTGCTTTTATAATCTTACTTTGTGTATTCTGCTAGGTTCCTGGGACATTTCACTTCATTTGCCTGTAATTTTTTTATCAATTTTTTAATCACAAAATATTCACTACCATACAGCAATACGTGTAGAGACATAATAAAATTTAAGACAAGTTTCTGTTTTACTTTCTTTTGAAGAGATTTTTTAATAGTGCTGTTTAAGTAGATAAACTCAACTGTGTCTTTCTGATCTAGGTCTTTTCTATATGTTAGCATAATTCCTAAAAATTTTAATCTATTTCCTTGCTGTATGATCTTGTTTTCTATTATCGTTTTTGTCCTTACTGGGCTTTTCTCACAGGAAGCCATGGCTCTTGTTTCTTGTATTGACACTGATGTTATACCCCTATCAGACATATTTTCTGTAGTCCAAAAAAAATGGTTCAAATGGCTTTGAGCACTATGGAACTTCTGAGGTCATCATTCCCCTAGAACTTAGAACTACTTAAACGTAAGTAACCTAAGGACATCACACACATCCACACCCGAGGCAGGATTCGAACCTGCGACCGTGCGGTCGCGCGGTTCCAGACTGTAGCTCCTAGAAGCGCTCGGCCGCCACGGCCGGCTTTCTGTGGTCCATGCGAAGCTCTCTATAGTCCATCTTCACTATTCGAGACGGAAACTTTATCATCTGCAAATAGCATAGTCGTTATGTAGGTTTTCCCACATAAAACCGCTACGCCCCGCGCCTAAGGCCGGCCGTTGTGGCCGAGTGGTTCTAGGCGCTTCAGCCTGGAACCGCGCAACCGCTACGGTCGCAGGTTCTAATCCTGCCTCGGGCATGGATGTGTGTGATGTCCTTAGGTTAGTTACGTTTAAGTAGTTGTAAGTTCTACGGGACTGATGACCTCAGATGTTAAGTCCCATAGTGCTCAGAGCCATTTGAACCATTTTTTAACCTACGCTTAAGATTCATATAGCAATGAACTAATTAAAAAACAATAGAGGATAGTAAAGTTAAATAACATGTAGTTACCCGTTTATAAGAGATGCTGGAAGTGGTGGCCATGAGGCATCCAGTTAACACGCTGCAATTCTGCAGGCGTGATGTTGTTAACGTCCTTAATATCGTTTGTTGTGCGAGGATTGTCAGCACTTTGCTTTTCAGGGTGCCTCATAAATAATACTCACACGATGTAAAGTCTGGGTCCTTGCGGTCCAGAGGCCTCTACTGACTAGTCTGTCTTCCGGGAACACGTTTGTAATGTGCGCCGTACTTTGTTTTAATGTGTGAGCGGTTGCTCCATCTTTTTGGAATAATGCATACAGATCCTCTGCATCTGTTAATTTTGAATAGAAAGCGTGTCAAAGATTTCCAGATACCTTGCACTGTTTAAGGTTTAATTGAAAAATATGGGGCCAATAATGAGCATACCAAACAATTCACACCAAACAACTGTCTCCTCTAAGTGGAGAGGTTCTTCATGCAGAATATGTGGGTTGTCCTCCGACCAGTATCAACAATTCTGTGAGTTTACGTATCCCAAAAATTGAAACCAGGCCTCATCTGACATGATGTAAAGCAAGGTGTCCGAGTAATCGTTAGCAGTTGGTGTTAACAGCTTGTCCCAACAATCCACTCCTTTTTCCTGATCCTCAGATTTCAATTCTTGCATCACACTTGCTTTTAATTTCGTATCTCTTAGTAAACAATGACACGACGTGTGAGATACACGAACCGTCTTCGATAATTTCCTTACCGACTTGAGGGACTTCTCGTAATGTCCATGTGAATTCTGTCTATAGTTTCAAGGTCCTCACTGTCAGTCGTTTCTTCCTCTCCGCATTCTGATCGGATCCTACAGCCCACATTTATTCTACAGATCTTGAACAGTGCCGGTAGTCGAAAGTTTTCTCCCAGCATACATCCCTTGAAACATTTCTTTAGTTTCCTTGCTGGAGCCTGTCTTAACGTAACACTACACAATATCAATTCGTTGTTCTAATGCAAACTGCCTGTTTCTGTAACAGCTCAACAATACGAGCTTCTTACAACAACTGACGCACGAACACACAGCTCCACTCAACTTTCCGATAAAATGCAGTGTAGCCAACTTTCGAGACAGTGTTGCTACTTCACAAGCAATTCGACAAGTGATGATTAACTGATACGTGAGGCATACCGGTTTTATGTGGCACACTCTGTATAACCATAACAGTTAAAGTCGTATGTCTACTTTCGTATTGGTTGAAGTTTCTGGAATGTAAGTGTTTATGTGCAACAATGTGTCACTTACCTTCATTTATCCTAAGTCAATAACCTTGCTTGTCTCCAGTTCCGAATCCATGAATAGTCTGCACTTCAAAATAAAGTGAAGGTGATGAGATAAATAGTTGAAATCATTTAAAGAAGTGTTAAATTCTTTGCAGCAATTATTTTAGATCTGGAGTAGGCATTTTGTTTAAAGTGCTTCAAGTGGTAGTTAAAGATCACTAGTTCGTTTACTAGCAAAAGACAATTTCACTTAAAATTCTACAGAAAGAGATAATCTCAAAGTATTTCACAAAACAGAACAGTTCTGAAGAGACACGGTGATTTCAAAACAGAGTGCTAAGTATAACGGTCTAAACACCTGCGCCAATTGTACAATGCTTCCAGTGATTAT
Organism: Schistocerca serialis cubense; assembly: GCF_023864345.2. NCBI lineage: Eukaryota > Metazoa > Arthropoda > Insecta > Orthoptera > Acrididae > Schistocerca > Schistocerca serialis. The sequence goes on from NC_064643.1 coordinate 95,185,325, forward strand.
TTCTGAATGTTTAGTTTAGTCAGAAAGTTATAACAAAGAACTGTTTAAGATTTACCCCATGCTGTAGTCAGTGTATCAGCATGTTAGCGGTGAAAGTTCGTTAAATGTTTGTGCATTTATTCTTGAGATTTGTGTACCTTATAAAGTTTGATTTGAATTACTCAGTCTAAGCTGTAATGCATTCAGGACCTCCACGTGCAAATCATGATCCGTGCTGTGCAGAAGCTCATCAGCAAGCAACAACTGTATTGGTGTTGGTGGTAGTTAATGCAATTGCTTGCTAATTATTCCAAAAATACTTATTAAAACAAGTACAGTTTCAGGACCACTCCATATCCTGCTGGATAGTGCTTTGCCTCAGCTAGGTGATTTAGTGCAATTGTCATTTCTCATTACACACTAAAGTGATTAGTGTGCATTAATGTAAAGCCATTTGTTGCACTAATATTAGACAGTAGGCAAATTTGTGACACTCTACATTGTTAAACGCTTCTACTATGTTCGTTTCCGATTCCTGAGGTTTATCTCTTGTAAGTAACTTTAACAACAAATTTTGTTGGAACTACTTTTGTTAGACTGGCGACTGTAAGTAACTCTCAAATTATTTTTCACTACAGGAGGTAAGAAGTAAACTATGTTCCATCCTTACAATGCGAATGGGTCCAAATTAACATGACAACTTTGAGCGTATTATTGGAAACTTGCTCCTTGTGGAGTATTTGGAGCAGAGTTCCAATACGATGTTTAAAGCTATCACGTTAAAGTGGATCCATTTGCAGTGTAAGGATGGAACACAGTCTACTTTTATGTGCACCGAAAAATAATTTGCCAGTTATATGTAATATTACACATGTGCTTGAAAATGACAGGTTGTCGAAAATAAACAATCGCACAATTTAAGTAAAAGATCGTCTACATTACAGCCTTCTAGGGACCATCTTCTCTTTTATCGAGAATTTAGAGACTGTGAATCCAAAACAAAAAGTTACAATTTGTTTGAATACTCTCTCTTTCTTTACATAATTCGTTTCGACGTAAATTTAAGTACCAAATGTAGATTATTTTGCCAAAGTTGTTTGACTTCTCATTGTTATATCCTAATACACGTATTGTTTGTTGCACGATCCTTAAAACCACAATTACTTACTTCGAACAACATTTCACTCATGGAAACTAGCTCAGTAGTTAATTTTTTATAGTAATGGTTAAATACAGAAACTGATTCAACTTAGCTATATAATTTCTTTTTACGTCATTTACTTTCTGCAGATTTCTTATAGTATTCGTATAATACAAGCTTCTTCTTATCTTTGTCTTACCCTGTATCGAAGTATATATTTTCCAGTAATTGGGTTACTCTTCTATTTGCGAGTATACTCAACCATGTCACGCCTTTGTGGTATTTACGCGAAGTGTTAGCAGAATAAGCGTGGAAAATTACTGGTGCACCAGTTTCTGCCAAACAAGAGGTTGCTGGCTTTACTCCAGTACTAATGAACTACGTTTAATCGTCATTACGACGGTTTTTGTTTCACTTATTCAGACTGTGTTTTATGTGAACTTTCATTTCAACGAAAGTTTTACGTATTCACGGTGGTTTTTCGGTCAGAGTTTCATTAGTCAGGTAACACTTTCGTCACTACCTCGAGAACGTCTCCGGCACCATAATGGAATGGACGTTATGTAAAATTATATGATGACATAAATGTATTACTAAACATAATATTTTTAAACATTACAATTTGTCTTTGGGATTCACAAAACAGGATGAGGCCCAGCAGAGCCCTCAGCCTCACAGTGCTTTAATAGCTTCTCTCTTACTTGTTCCATTGCATTACTATATTGTTATTTTTGTAATAAATATGGATGTACCAAAGTATTCTGCCTCATCCACATAAATACACCTATTGCAATACTTACCCAGTTCTTTTACTTACCTTAGCTACTTACCTTAGCTACTATTGCTACAAGTCGTTCGCGAGTAGTTCTCATTATTATAGAGGATTCAATAAGACAGCTGTATTACATTCTCCAGTGTGACGGTATCAAAATTAGGACACTAAATTATTTATGCTCAGTACGAAGCCAACAAGCCACTACACCCTGCCATCCATCTGAAGTGAAGAAATAACGAGATGGTAGTGGTGGTTATGGTGCTAAAGAGAACTTCATTATGGTGGTGATGGTCACAAAATAAATAATAGTAATATAATAATTCAGATAGTAAAATTGAAAAACATACAATTTAATTAAATATACAAAAGTTATTGCTCATTTATGAACACAATTATAGCAAGTCTACAATATATACTTTCTGAGCAGACAGTGTATTGATAATATTATAACGACAATGGTTATTAATGGGAACCTGGTATAACTCCCAGGGCTAGCTTGGCTTACTCACTGCCCGTAACAACATAGAGTTCTGCACTGAGAGCTACACTATATGGCGGTCCACTCAGACACACAGAACTGACATGCTACAGCAGTAGAGAATGGCATAGTCCCTGGAAGAATCACTTAGCGACTTCACACACACTGCAGGTTGGAGCTGAGGTTGGCTGCAAGGGGACAAAGAGGATGCACTTTAACAGCAAAAATTCGAGCAGCTACATGAGCGACAGCTACATGCTAGTGCTCAGCACATACACGGGGTCTGAGTGGTTGGTTGGCTGGGCGCACAGTTCTCATCATCTTAACTGCCATGGGTATGAAGAGGATGTACTGCAGTGGCAACACATGAGGCTGTCACAGGAGAATCAGTGACAGCAAAGGCAGGAGTTAGGCATTTTGTTGTTGGCTGGATGGGTCTGTGGATCTCAGACAGGCTCCATGGAGATGAATTGGACGTACTTCAGCAACAACAAGTGAGGCGGTCAAATGATCTCCAGCAGCACGCATGGTTTCAGCATCAGAAACAACTGGTAGGCATTGAGTGGTTGCCTGCTTCAGCAAGTGCTTCTTATCATCTTAGGCTGCTGCCTTGGGTCTGCAGAGAATGACCTGCAGTAGCAACAGGTGTGGCTGGCACATGAGCATCAGTATCATCTGCAGCAGGTAGAAGTTGGTCATCTGGCGGTTTGTCCCATCACTCTCCCATCATCTCAGACTAACTCTGTGGGGATGAAGAGGATGCATTCCAGCAGTGTCAGGTGGGTCTGGCAGACAAGCAGCAGCTCCACACATAGGCTCAGCATCAGAAGCACAGATTAGTGCTAAGTATTTGAATGACTGGGCACGTCGTTCCTTGACAGCCACAATGACAATGAAGTGGATGAACTGGAGCCGTGACAACTGGGGCTGGTACTTGAGCACTATTATCAACAGCAGCAGGTAGGAGTTGACTGGCTGGTTGGTCAGTCCCATGGCTGTCCCGTCATCTCAGATGGGCTCCATGGGGATGAAGAGAGTGCACTTCTATAGCAGCAGTTGGGGCTGACAGACGAACACCAACTCCACACTAGGGATCAAAATCAGAAGCATCAGGTAGGTGTTGAGTGGTTGGCTAGTTCTGCAGTTGGTTCTCATCATACTAGGCAGCCACTATGGGAATGAACAGGACGTATTTCAGCATAAATGACTGTGGCTAGCATATGAACACAAGGAGGAACAACAGCAACAGGTAGGACTAGATTGGCTGGATGGTTGGAATTATGTCCCATCATCTCAGACTGGCACTATTGGGATGAAGAACTGTAGCAGTAACAGATGCTGCTGGCAGAAGAGCACCAGCTGTACACATGGGCCCACCATCTGAAGCAGCAGGGAGTTGGTTTGCTGCAGTGGTTGGTTCGCTGGACAGGTGGTCCTCATCACTCAAGACAGCCTCCACAGTGATGAAGAGGATGTTCTTCTGCTGTACACAACCACCAGCAGCAGACATTGGCGTGGCAGCAGCAGCAGGTAGGAGTTGACTGGCTCGCTGGCTGGTCACTGGGCTGTCGCCACCTCAGACGGCCTCCATGGGGATGAAGAGGACGCGCCGCAGCAGCAGCAGTGGCAGGTGGGGCAGGCACACCAGCACGAGCAGCACGCATGGGCTCAGCATCAGCAGGAGCGCCGCATACAGCACCAGCGCCCACCACACGGGCGCAGCCTCCGACACCAGCATCCTCCTGCAGACACGATACCACACTCCAGTCAGGCTCGCAGCCGGTGTGTAGTTTGTTCACAACGTCCTGACCCAATTCTCAGGGAGTGCAGGTAATGGAGGAAGCAAACTCCGGCCATTGGCTCCCAATAAATGGACTGTCGAGGAGGGAGGGGCGGTGCTTGGGGAAGGGGCGATGCTTTCGTCAGGCAGTATTAGCACTTCACGTATGTTTACAGGTTTGTCAGAGAACGGCACAACAATCACTTCATAAACTTCATAACGGCTATGATACGCAGCAGTGTGACACCGAACATTAGCAGGCTGAAAGCGATCGACTTCTGCCAATCTACAACTAGGAAGCCACTGTTCAGGATGTTGTGAATGCACAGTACGATGTCCCATGTTTTTTTTTGTTTTTTTTACAAGGATGCCATTCATTTGGGATGAATAAAGCAAAAATATAGTAAGCTGAAAAAACGGGGTGAACTTAAGAGCAACAAGAATAAAGTACACAACAGCGGGTATTTTTAGTACAGTTAGTGTTGCACATCCCATGGATGATTCAGCAAGGCAGAGGGGATGGCATAGCTGCTATCCCCGGCTGTAATCCGGCTATTACGACAAATTTACCCTTCATAGTATTCTCGCATGTACTCACACATACATGAATCTGAATAGCTTGCAGCGACTGGTGCGGTAGACTTGTACACGAAATTTCTGCTTAGGTTCTCTACACGGACTGTGTGGAATACCGTGCCATTGGAGTCCATAGTGGTGCAGAGTTTGAACCTAAGGATACCTGTTGCTTAGCTGCCCTCTCAGATGTTTAAGGGTTTAAAAATTTCATTACAAATACATTACAACTGGGATGTATTCTCAGTGTAAGCAAATATTTTAAAGTTACACGGCGGAACACGTCTTTCTAGCAGCTCAAAATGGTTCAAATAGTGCTGACCACTATGGGACTTAACATGTGAGGTGATCAGTCAGCTAGACTTAGAACTACTTAAACCTAACAAACATAAGGACATCATACACATCCATGCTCGAGGCAGGATTCGAACCTGCGACCGTAGCAGCAGCGCGGTTCCGGACTGAAGCGCCTAGAACCGCTCGTCCACAGCGGCCGGCGTACATGGAAAGCATTCAATGAACGCTCGAAGAGGTACTAAAAAAACCATGTAAATAACTATGTTACAATTCACCGATATCGTAGGTAAATATCTGGCTAACATCTGCACGTTTCAGAAAAGGATGGCAGCTGGTACTGTAGAAAATCGACTGAACATTTCTGAGTCGTCTGTTACTGTACGAAATGCCATGAAGGCTCTCGGGAAAAAGTGGAGAAGGTCGAAGAGAGAGAGAGAGAGAGAGAGAGAGAGAGAGAGAGAGAGAGAGAGAGAGTATTGGGTACTTCAAAGACGTTTGCTTCTGTTCTGTATAAAGTAAACCAAAAATTTAACAATGCGGGTTCGACTTCCAAAGATTACTGAACCACCGCCAAGGACTTAATACACGAGTCGGTTACCAATTTTTGCTGTTTTGCAACAGTCCCATTCCTGCTATGAATGTGTATGATTTTCAAAATATTTGCCACGGTAATTTCAAATTTAGGAACAAGATATAGTTAGTGCTATTTTAATACTACTGACCAGAGTATAGGCTTCTTTTAGTTGCGTCGAAAACAAGTTTCAAGGGTGTTCTGTCGCACAATGGAAATAAAATGCCCGAAGAACCACCAAATTGACTAAAAAGTGTTATGAGATTCATTGTAAAAACCTGGTATCTGGTGAAGATATATAACTTGCAGCACTCCACACCAAACTTGGCATAATGAAATCATCTGTAACGGTGATCCATCGGATGAATATGGTGAAACGTTTCATACAAGCTACCTGACGCTGAAAGACGGTATGAATGAGAATGAGTGCCTTCTACATTTACCGATTACTGTTGGAGTACGATTCAAAACAATAAAGGCAGTGTAGAAGAAAATGTTCAATTTACTACTTTATGGTGGTTCACTTTTGTCCGTTTTTCTGTGAATTTTCGTTTAGGTTAAATAGTTCATAGCAGTAACTATCAAAATACTGCGTAATACGTTTGTTTCAGAACTTCCTCGATGTGCTATTGACATCGTAAAATGCTAATTTGCTCCTTTAGTTATAGTCACAGTGTGTCGGAAATATCCTCCTGAGTCTTGATGTCATGGCAGTGAACATTGAGTTATCTGTCTTACTACCAAAGATTCTGCATTTTCCGTCGTAATACCCGTATTCCATTTGAACGGAGTGTACGGTGCAGCTATCTGTCGGGAGAAATGGTCACTACGATCACTTGGCGACAGGTAACAGCTTTGATGGCAGGAACTTCATTACTGTGTAGTTTTCGAAACTTATTTTACGAAAATATGTACTTGTTGTAGACAATATCTGCATATGTTGTTTTTATGTTTTTTCGGCGCAGTAAGTTTTCTTTAATTACGGTTACAAAATAGTACTGTCCACTGTAATGGACGGTGGGACTTATTGCCACATTTTCGAGCACTGATTCCTAGGCATCAGCGGTGACTCTGTTCACTAATTTTCAATACATTTCTTGTTGTGATTGTTGGTAAATGACACTAACTGGCACTTATTATTATTTTTTGTAAGCACAGTCGTCTCCTGGAACAACAATAAAGTCATGAATAAGAAGAACAGTCCCTCTACTAGAAGGCTAAGATTCTTGCAAATCAAGGACATGGATATGTTGACCAGACAGTGAGAGGAAACTAATTTCTATTGTAAATTAGTATGACTAAAACCCAGCCATAACTGCATCGAGCAAGATCGGAAAGGAATGTATGCACCAATGTACCAGATGGTTGAAGAACGATGCGGGATACATCCAAGTTCCCCGTCCAGCAGTACAATAAAAACATGGGTGGCGTAGACCTGATCGACAGGATTATGAATTTTTTACAGGATTTTCACCAGAATCAGAAAGAGGACTGAAAAATTATTTCGCACATCATAGATCTGGGAACCGCAAATAGTTAGATTCAGTACAGGATTCACCGAATTAAGAATGGTAAGCCAAAGAACAGTAACCTGCAGTATCTTTATTTCAAACAAAGAATGCAGAACATTTGTTATAACACGTCGGGGGAGATGACATACTTTTGGCTTCTAAGCGAAATTATGACGGAAATTTTGAAATTTTCAAAACAGAATTAATCACACATGTTGGCAAGGTTTCTTCAGACTGAAAACCGATGTACGCGATAGAATAATAAATTTCATGTCGAGCAGATTTTTTTTTTTTAAATACAGGTTCGACTACTAGGCATCTCACCCTGAGGAGCAGGATTAGGTGGCAAAGTAAATTTCATGCCATCACCAATTGTATTATACATACATCAAAAAAAGTTTTGCATCACCTCGGTTCCGAGAGTTCCGGAACTGTACAGATAATTGGAAAAGAGATCAACATAAACATCACTTCCGCCCTTTTTATTGCTCATGAAAAACCACACATTGCATTTTGTACCACCATACAGCGAGACCTTCAGAGGTGGTGGTCCAGATTGTTGTACACACTGGTACCTCTAGTACCCAGTAGCACGTCCTCTTCCATTGATGCATGTCTGTATTCGTCGTGGTATACTATCCACCAGTATCCCACTCCTCAACGGCGATTCGGCGCAGATCGCTCAGAGTGGTTGGTGGGTCACGTCGTTCATTAACAGCCCTTTTCAATCTATCCCAGGCATGATCGATAGGGTTCATATCTAGAGAACATGCTGACCACTCTAGTCGAGCGATTTCGTTATCCTGAAGGAAGTCATTTACACGATGGGGGCGCAAACTGCCGTCCATGAAGACGAACGCCTTGCCAATATGCTGCCGATATGGCTGCACTATTAGTCGGAGGATGGCATTCACGTATCGTACAGCCGTTACGGCGAGTTCTATGAGCAACAGCGTCCTACGTCGTCCCCACACAATGCCACCCCAAAACAGCAGGGAACCTCCACCTTGCTGCACTCGCTGGACAGTCTGTCTAAGGCGCTCAGGCTGACCGGGTTGCCTCCAAACATGTCTCCGATGATTGTCTGGTTGAAGGCATATGCGACACTCATCGCTGAAGGAAATGTGATGCCAATCCTGAGAGGTCCATTCGGCATGTTGTTGGGCCGATCTGTACCACACTGCATGGTGTCTTGGTTGCAAAGATGGACCTCGCCATGGACGTCGGGGGTGAAGTTGGGCATCATGAAGCCTATGCACAATTTGAGTCGTTACACGACGTCCTGTGACTGCACAAAAAGCACTATTCAAAATGGTGGCGTTGCTGTCAAGGTTCCTCCGAGCCATAATCCGTAGGTAGCGGTCATCCACTGCAATAGTAGCCCTCGGGAAGCCTGAGCGAGGCATGTCATCGACAGTTCCTGTCTCTCTGTATCTCCTCCATGTCCGAACAACATCGCTTTGGTTCACCCTGAGACGCCTGGACACTTCAGCAGTTGAGAGCCATTCCTGGCACAAAGTGACAATGTGGACGCGATCGAACCGCGGTATTGACTGTCTAGGCATGGTTGAACTACAGACAACATGAGCCACGTACCTCCTTCCTGGTGGAATGACTGGAAATGATCGGCTGTCGGACCCCCTCCGTCTAGTAGGCGCTGCTCATCCAAGGTTGTTTACATCTTTGGGCGGGTTTAGTGACATCTCTGAACAGTCAAAGGGACTGCGTCTGTGATACAATATCCACAGTCAACGTCTATCTTCATGAGTTCTGGGAACTGGGGTGATGCAAAACTTTTTTGATGTGTGTATATTTTACTGTCAGGTAATACAAAATAAAAGTCTGTATTGCAGTTACTGATCGTTCTACGGTTGATATTTACATTCACTGAACGCAGTTCACTTACCGTCTGTTTTTTTCTGGTAGTTTCATTTATATACAACACTGTCATTGTCCCCAGTATTCAATTTTATTTTTCTCCTTCCTTTGGTAGTTTAATAATTTGATTCTTTTTGTGTCAATCTTTATTTGTCTCGCTGCTTTCAAGCTTTGTAGCTTTCCCTGGTCTGTCAACAGGGATGCATTTTTCTAACTCCTTTTCTCTGGTGTTTCCAAAATTGGTATAGGTGCAATCTTTTCAGGCGAGGTAGAGGTCCCTGCTTGGCTGCAACACTTTCGTTGGGTGCAATTTCTACGGCTACAGATTCACTAGGAGTGTGAGTTGCCAGAACGTTGTTTCCATTTCGATGTTTCTCTATAATCTTGTCCTAAAGAAAATACGTCTTTCCCAGGTATGAGTGTGAGATGCAGGTTAAAGTAGATGTTCCATTACGGCAGCAAACTGGAAGTAAATGGACGCACACTCAGTTCAAGACAAATAGTACATGACAAACACGCTGTTAGAATCGGTAAAATGTGTACAAATCAATATTGTTGTTCTAAAATATAGCTGCGATTATTTTAGAGCGTAAATCTTTGTACATTTGCCTTCAAAGACGAAAACCGTCCATTGCAACTGCACCTGCTGTCTGCGCCACGGGACTTGTGTTCAAGAAAGCAGTGGACCGCTGACCGCTGCGCTCCCTTGACGCAGTGAAGCAACACGAGCAGGTAGGCAGCATGCCGCGACCGCCATCTTCCCCGATTCGCTCTATAAGTGGCCAAAAGGAATAACTAACTGAAGAAGAAGAGGACTCAACTCCTAAAGAGCGAAGAGTGTTGCCTCACAATCTCGCTCCCTGTAGGCCATCTTCAAGAAATGACTGTTGAGACAAAAAAAAAAAAAAAAAGGATGAGGTGGAAGAACGTTGGCTGCAAGCACAAAACCAAAACAAAATTCCAAAGCTGTTCAGCTTTCCTATGTATAACATCACAAAACAACTGTTTCTCGAGTATCATCAGAAACAAGATTATCACAATTCATGTCTTTTTTGAAAATTTATGATTGGTGTGCGAGTGATATCGGCCTAATAAGACAGCACTTCGTCAAGTTAACTACCAATAAAGTACTTCTTTTTACATTTTTCACTTTGTTTCTAATTCTTGCTCATATGTCTCCAGGACTCAGCGTGCATTGTAATGGACACTCCCCAAACTCATGAATTCCTACGGATATTTGTTGTCAACAACTGAGAGGTCTTGCAGACGCAATCCAAGAACAATGACAAGGAAAATAGCGAGAAGTGGTGCTACTCCACAACAACGCCCGCCCACATTCTGCTAGATTGACAAGAAACACTCTACAGGAGTTTGAGTGGAAAGTCATTCTGCACCTACCTTATTCACCTGATCTTGTGCCCTCAGATTTTCACCTATCTATTGGATAACCTTCAAGGAACTTCGCTTGCCGCGTGGGGTGGCCACGCGGTTGGAGGCGCCATGTCACGGATTGCGTGTCAACTCCCGCCGGAGGTTCGAGTCCTCCCTTGGGCATGCGTGTGTGTGTGTTGTTCTTAGCATAGATTAGTTTAAGAAGTGTGTAAGTCTAGGGACGGATGACCTCAGCAGTTTGGTCCCTTAGGAATTCACACACATCTGAACATTTGAACGTCGCTTCCGAACCAAAATGCGCCCCGGACATTGCTCGACGAGTTCTTTGTCTCAAAAACATTATTTCTACAATCGCGGAATCGGAAAGTTACCTCAGCGTGGGCACAGTGTTGTAATTAGTGAAGGAGAATATATTATTGATGACTAAAGACTCTGTTGTGTGTATCTGTAGTGTTTATTACACTTATGGAAAAACGCTTCGAACTTATGCACCAAGCCAGAAGCACGGAATGGTGTACCCATGTCTGTCAAGCGAACTCACTTGGACTCGACCCAGAGCTCGTAGCACAGTACATTAAATTTCCCACACTGCATACTCCTAAATCACCGACAAGGCAGTCGCGCGGGATTAGCCGAGCGTTCTAAGGCGCTGCAGTCATGAACTGTGCGGCTGATCCCGGCGGAGGTTCGAGTCCTCCCTCGGGCATGGGTGTGTGTGTTTGTCCTTAGGATAGTTTAGGTTATGTAGTGTGTAAGCTTAGGGACTGATGACCTTAGCAGTTAAGTCCCATATGATTTCACACACATTTGAACATTTTTGAACCGACAAGTTAAATGATGTGTCTGAGACGCGCGTGGCTCCTGTTCGTGCCATATCTCATTTGACAACCTGTTTTTACTGTACCACCACCTCGTTATGTTAATTTCAATTACTGGCGTCACAGAGTTGCCGCCTTGCGTGCCTGTGAGAGGCAGCAGCGGCGCTTATCGATATAAGCCCTGGCGTATTATCTTTGCTGACTGCTATTCCTTCCCGATTGTCGTGTGTTTGGCGTTAGTTAGGATCTGCCAGTGAGTTGGGAGGCGCTAGCAGTGCACTTCGGGCCTGGCGGTGTTTGACTCAGGACGCGGCAGAAGTTCAGTCGGGGCGCGGCTGCAGTGAGGTCCACAGCCATGACTCGCCCGACGGTTGCCGATACACATCACTCGAGTGCGGACAAATTTGGTTGGTCGTCTTGTCGGACGACATGGATGTTGGCCGGTGATCGCTTATGGGTCGCCTGCGTGTGCCGACTCTTGGTTCGTCCTCGTTATTGCGCAGTCGCTGCGGTTAATATTGTCTAGTCCTTCGTGCAAGTGTTCGTGAAACTGTGTGTAGCTTGTGATGTCGACTGCTCAGTTATTTTACTGCTGTCTCCGTGCTGATGTGTGGCAGTCGGTCGGTTGGTGTGGATCAGCCAGGAAATCTCTGCACGGCGCTGTGGGCCGGGCCCGCTGGCAGTCTCTACGCAGTGTCGGAGTGTGTGAGAGCTGTTCCGGTTGCTACAAGGTTCGTGGCTCACCGACCCAGGACATCAAAGTTGAGTGGTAATTTAATTACCGAAGCCAGTATGTTCACATTGTGCCGTTGGTTTTCATGGTTGGCTGTTGGGGTTATTCCTGTGAGCAACAGCGAGTGTTCGAGTTAGTGAAAGTTTGGCCACCATCCGGTGGAGTTTTACTGTATCTTCGTTATTTGAAGTCCAAGTGCACCAGCGGAATTTTCTGCCTTGTGGCCGTTAGCGTTCTGGTTACCTGCCCTGGCCACTGACGTAAAATTCAGGCAGTGTCCTTTCCTCACCGTGTTGTCGCTGTCCAACACGTGTGTGTAGTTATGATAGCTTCTGCATACCTGATTGCGGGCGGCTACACCTTTTACGTTTCGGCTTTGGAGTTCCTTGATTACTGGTCGGGTGGAAAGCAAGTCGTCTTGTCGGTGGGTCCGTTCACTCTCTCTTGGTTGGGTTGCTGGGGGATCGGATATAGTTGGGCCGACTACCTGTCTCCCCTATGCGAACGTTAATATTTCAAGTGCAGACCGGCCCCCGGGAGCTTCTGAGCGCCGCTGGCTGTACTGCCTTTTCTTATTGATTTCGATTGTGTATTTTAATCGCTCATAGCCGATGGTTTGAATTTGTATGCTTTTAGTTGGGTTTTAAATAATGGGCCTTCAGCCGTTTTAAAAATTAAAGAGGTTGTGCCCTTAAGCCATAAGATTGTATGACATATGCAGTCGATAGTTAAGTTCGGAAATTTGCGCTGTAAGGTTTGGGCAACTAAATAAAGTTATACGTGTTCGAGTGTAACTGACAGCCGCTCATTTTTGGCCCCTTCCCGCAATTCCAACTACCTGTTCTGTCCTGCGGCGCCGGCCGGTGTGGCCGAGAGGTTCTAGGCGCCCCAGTCTGGAACCGCGCGACCGCTACGGTCGCAGGTTCGAATCCTGCCTCGGGCATGGATGTGTGTGATGTCCTTAGATTAGTTAGGTTTAAGTAGTTCTAAGTTCTAGGGGACTGATGACCACAGATGTTAAGTCCCATAGTGCTCAGAGCCATTTGAACCTGGTTTTTTTTTTTTTTTTTTTTTTTTTTTTTTTTTTTTTTTTTTTTTTTTGTCCTGCGGGTTTAGCAGGGCGTTTCAGTATTCTTGATACAATACTGTGCACGCAGACTCCTATTCTTCGGGGTGCTGCAACATTAACGGGCAATAATGTTGTTGCTAGTCACTCACTGAACTTACTGAGTGCTGCAGGCCTGCATGGCTAGTGGTAGAGTACAATGGCTGAGCCATGGGACAAGTAGACGTACGACTCAACATGGGATTGGCAGGTCCTGGGATGCGTATCAGCAACAGCAAATTAAGCTAACCAGCAATGCGTTTACAACGACGTTTTTTCGGAAAGGGTGCAGTATTTAGCATAGGAGAAGAGGGCGTTATGCCAAATCAAGAAGACTCTTAGAAGACAATGTTCAGCAAACAAGTTTTAATTTTGGTAGACAGACGTCGCATACAGTTCCGAAAGTTAACATGTTACTCGAATCGTAAAACTGAAATCACAAGTTAATCAGCTTAGTACAGACATATACTTATATGCTTCCTCCCTTAAGAGGGGAGGTATGCGGAAGCGACCAAATTATGAATAAATTTTTATTTGCACTTCATTTTCTAAGTGGTATTGAAATTTCTATTCGTGAGTATTACTTTCCTATTCGACTCCCAAGTGTGATGAAAATGCCGTCACAATACGGGGAATATCCAGAACTTCTACAAAAGTGTTTGCATGGAAAAATTCTAAAGAAAGTTGCAACTCGCTGATAGGAAAATCATGCTCCAAGCAAGACTTTTTTCCATGACTACTGATGAAGCCACAGCGTACGATGCTTGTTTAGTTTTTAACTGTGCTAATCTTGGCAGACTACGGATGCTACAGAGGCTAACATTTGATATCGATAGCAGGAGAATTGATGCAGCGGACGTTATTGTTACTCAATTTGACAGTCAGGTTAAACCAAGCGCTCAAGCTATGAAAAGACTGCCCGAGGATGAAGAGAAGAATGCATATGGTTTGTAATATTCGTAGTTCGCAAAGATAAAGTAAGGCCTAATACAAACACTGTCAAATCTTTGATCCAGGTTTCCCATAACTTACATTTTGGCAACTTTATGTACTTTCTCCTCACAAACCATTAACTTTATAGTATTTAAATTCGGTATGCAATTAGTCAGTACTATAGTGAAACAATCTGTGAAAGAAATTTACAAAATAGTAAGGCATTTATGTAAGAAAAAAGGCCTAATATTGTTTTTTCCACAGGAATTTGGAGAGCTGTAAAATTTAGAAAAAGATACCAATATTCTGTTCCACAGATATTTTTAATATTTGTGTATCAAACTTTGCATAAAAATACAATAATTTCGTTCTGACTGATTTTGCAAAAAAGGCACATTTCTACTCACCTTCATGAAAAAATTTCAATTGATTATAATTAAAAACGCTTAGCTTCAATAAGTATGAAAAAGCATGTGTCTATCCATATAACATTCCTTAGCAACTGTGCCAAATTTCGGTACATTGCCTTGAGAACTTTGGTCTTTGTAAGGTTGCTTTCAGAATATTGCAACTTCGCATACGCCTCTCCTTAAATATAGGTGATTATACTTTTAATCAGGACTGACCACTTTTCGTTGAAACTTTCGGATCACCATCACAAAACTTAGCCCTAGAGATAAATCTGTGATTCACAAGAAACAGAACTAATATTACACTGTACCTTTACTACGCTCCTCCAGCGGGTACCTGAATTTCCAACTGCACACTCAACTATACGTATTTAACAAATAATTAAACAAAATTTAGTTAATGCATCCCACGCTTATCCTGGAGTCGCCTGACATGAAGCTTCATTGTATCAATGTTTCGAAGAGCAATAGGAGTTATGCTCTTTTGATCAGAGATAGTAAGACTTAAGTCTAGGACAGACTTAAGTTCAGAATAGAGACCATTAAGTGAAGGAAAACAAGACTTTATAGGTTTTTTGATGACAGAGTAAAATTGCGACGTCTAACACAGAATGAAATTCATAATGGTGAGAACTGTGTAAATGGAGGATGACTAACGCTATTATTCAGCGAAATATAAAAATAACTTAGTTTTTAACAGACACTCTGCTGTCCTTTAAAGCCATTCGATAACTTGCACAGAAAGAGGCATTCACTGATACAGCAACGTTAATGTTCGCTATAAAAATTAACACGGAAAATGCTGGATAACGTTCCAAAAGCTCGATGGATGTCGACAATGCTTATACCGTCCCAAGCGGAGGACTGGGGTTCAATTCCCAGTGCTTCCGAGAATTTTTCCTTAGTGGGTGACGAACGGAGTGCATTCATCCCTTCTGAGTCTGACTATGGAGCTACTAGAACTGAAAGTAACCGATCCAAGGTGGGAGTAAACAATGAATGCCGAGAGAGCGATGTGCTGATCCCATGGCGCTCCACACCTTATCCAGATCACACCATTTGTTAGAGGATGACATGGCGGTCGGTCGACATCGAGTGGTCCTGTGCGCCTGATCTCGAAGTTAAAGAAAAATGGAGGGAGCCGTATCTTGGTGCAAATCCAGAGTGACGTTTTGGTAAGACAGTAGGAGATTGTCTTAGGATCAGAAGGACGAGGGTTTCTCTCACCGGAAGTACTCTTGCTCCATGATAATTCAAAACCCCACAAGCTCGCACATACTGAAAACGCAATCGTAATATGAAGGATGACAACTACCTTCCGCCTTGTACTATGCACCATCAGACTTCCACTTACCCAGACATTTGAAAGACGCCTACTGGGGACAAAAGTAGCTGATGGTGGCGTGATCATGAGAGTATAGTCAAGGGGTCAAGCCAAATAGCGTTTTCGTTTCCGTTTCGAGAGGATATTTACAAACCTGTGGACAGGAAGTGTCTTGCAAAGCAGGACCACTCTGCAAAAAGACTAAAACAAAAAATATTCTTATACGTACTACGGCGTGAAATTGTAAAAAATTCTGTTTTTAAAGACATACCGCCTTAGAAACATATTCATGTTTTATGTGAATTTTTTCATGTTTTCTTCAATTTTTTCTCACTTATTTATGGAACGCAATGTTGCTCCTTAATATCTTGATTTCGAAGTTACTGTTTCATCTTTAAAATCTGGGAAAGCGACGACTACTGAGAGGTACACTATGTGATCAAAAGTATCCGGACACCTGGCTGAAAATAATTTTACATGTTCGTGGCGCCCTCCACTCGTAATGCTGAAATTCAATATGGTGTTGGCCCACCCTTAGCCTTGATGACAGCTTCCACTCTCGCAGGCATACGTTCAATCAGGTGCTGGAAGGTTTCATGGGGAATGGCAGTCCATTCTTCAAGGAGTGCTGCACTTAGGAGAGGTATCGATGTCGGTCGGTGAGGCCTGGCACGAAGTCGGCCTTCCAAAACATCCCAGAGGTGTTCTATAGGATCCAGGTCAGGACTCTGTGCAGGCCAGTCCATTACAGGGATGTTATTGTCTTGTAACCACTACGTCACGGAGCGTGCATTATGAACAGCTGCTCGATCGTGTTGAAAGATGTAATCGCCATCCCCGAATTGCTCGTCAACAGTGGGAAGGAAGAAGGTGCTTAAAACATCAATGTAGGCCTATGCCGTGATAGTGCCACGCAAAACAAGGGGTGTAAGCCCCCTCCATGAAAAACACGACCACACCGTAACACCACCGCCTCCAAATTTTACTGTTGGCACTACACACACTGGCAGATGACGTTCACGGGGCATTCGCCATTCTCAGACCCTGCCATCGGATCGCCACATTGTGTACCGTGATTCGTCATTCCACACAGCGTTTTTCCACTGTTCAATCGTCCAATGTTTACGCCCCTTACACCAAGCGAGATGTCGTTTGGCAGTTATCGGCGTGATGTGTGGCTTATGAGCAACCACTCGACCTTCAAATCCAAGTTTTCTCACCTCCCGCCCAAATGTCATAGTACTTGCAGTGGATCTCGAAGCAGTTTGGAATTCCTGCGTGATGGTCTAGATAGATGTGTGCCTATTACACATTACGAGCCTCTTCAACTGTCGGCGATCTCTGTCATTCAACAGACGAGGTCGCTCTGTACGCTTTTGTGCTGTACGTGTCCCTTCACTATCACCTCGGAAACAGTGGACCTAGGGATGTTTAGGAGTGTGGAAATGTCGTGTACACACGTATGTCACAAGTGACTCCTAATCACCTGACCACGTTCGAAGTCCGTGATTTCCGCGGAGTGCTCCACTCTGCTCTCACAATGTCTAATAACTACTGAGGTCGCTGATATGGAGTGTCCGATAGTATGTGGCAGCACAATGCACCTAATATGAAAAATCTATGTTTTTTTGGGATGTCCGGATCCTTTTGATCACATATTGTATTTCACCACACGAATCAAAATGCGTAACAAATGTGGATTAAAAGGCCGTAGTATGGACGATAAAAATGAGAGTGCTACGACAAGGAGATGATTGATGTCCTGCTGTCACAGCAAGCCAAAGCCAAATCATCAAACTCCAGAAACGAAGTCACACTAATACCTGCATGTTTTGTTGACTGAAGTATTTAACGTCACGCACTGCTAAGAAAAATCAAGACACATTCATAGTATTTATCGACCGAGAATGAGCGTAAGACAGTGTAAAATGAATCAAAATGTTCGAAATTCTCAGGAAAATAGGTGTAAGCTATAGGGAATGACGAGTAATATGTTATATGTTGAAGAATCAAGAGGAAACAATAAGACCTGAAGACCAAGAAAGAATTCTCGGATTAAAAGAGTTGAGAGACAGCGCTGCAGACTTTCGCCCTACTGTTCAGCCTACAGATCCAAGAAGCAATGACTTAAACAGAATAAAAGTTGAGGAATGGGATCAAAATTCAGGGTGACAGCATCTCAATGATACGATTCGCTGATGACACTGCTATCCTCACTAAAAGTAAGGCAGAATTGCAGGCTCGGTTGAAATGCAATGAACGAACACAAGATGTGAAATGATGGTAAAATTGAAGAAATACGAAAGTAATGAGATGATCAGAAATGACATTAGCGATTAATTAACATCAGTGTCTGAGTAGGCGAAATGAAGGAATTATTCTGCCTCGGAAGCAAACAACACATGATGGACGAAGTAAGGAGGATATAAAAACCAGGCAAAGGGGGGTATTCCTGGGCAAAATAAGTCCACTAGTATCAACCGTTGGCCGCAGCTTGAGGAAAAAATTTCTGGAAATGTACGTTTAGAGCGCAGTAACGTATTGTAGTGAATCGTGGACTGTGGGGAAACCGGAAAAGGAAGGGATCTAAGCGTTTAACATGTTGGCCTATAGGCTAAACTAAACTCGTCCGAACAGGCTTTGGTAGCCCAACGACACCGACCGACCGCCGTGCCATCCTCAGACGACTGCCGTCATAGGAGGCGGATAGGGAAGGGCGTGGTGACAGCACACCGTTCTCTCGATCGTTCTCGGTTTTCATGACTTGGAGGCGATAATGGCATTAGGACTGTTGACATGTTTAAAAATATCGGGAGACCTATATTTAGAAAAATCTCATTATCTGCTCCCAACATATCGACAAAACAGAACAGATAACGACGTACCTGCCTATAAAAATGTCTGCTGCACATTGTAAATACACTGCCGCTTTCAGAGGTGTATATTTAAGTATTTAACTATTTTAGATATTCTGTACATCGACAAGCGGGCAGCCTACGTATCCCCATTACTGCAAGAGTTGAAAGGAAAACGATGCTCGTTCACACCTGGCGATAACCACTTTCCTAACAATGGTAAGTGTACGTAAGTGGCACAATGAAAGGTGTCCGATAGGTTCGTCGTTCGGTTTTCTTTTTTTTTCTCCGTTTATGCCAACCCCAGCGACCTACCAACTGTAGTGTCAAAACTGCGTGGTGAAGCTAAAGGTTAGAGTTTCTGTTGGTAGCGCCGAGCGGCGTTTATGTTACCATTTTCCGCTCACATGTCTCCGCCCACCACAAAGACTGATCTTGTCATTTAGATTTTTGTTCATCATTTTCAGCAACTGTCTTTTAAGAATGCCTATGTTTATTAACGCAGTTGTTATGCCGTTTCTTCCCACTGGAAATCTTGTTACTCCACTCACACCGCCACCCCCCTACCATTCACAAGTTCAATCGGCGTTTTTCTTTTGTGCCACATATAATTGCTTCACACAGTCAAAGAGAAAGACTGACTTAATGAGAAAGTAGTAAGACTCTTTCACATAGAGAAAGTAAAATTATGTTCTACTACAAGTTCAAAAGAGATACTTCAAATATTTACCGAAAATTGCGAAAAAATATAATATAAAATAAAAATATCGGTACTGGATATTGCCATTTTAATATCGATGGGAAATTTCGCCGATATATATTGATACATTTTGGGAACATAACGATATGTAGATATATGGATATTCGACAAATATCCTTAACTGGTATCAGCAGGCTGAGTGCATCCCGGTAATTAAACAGCGCATGGCGTCCCGGATGGTCACCCATCCAACAGTCAACCAGGGCCGACGAAGTCTGACTGCGATGATCTGACTGGAATCGATGCATCCACCGCGGTTTGGCCATTGACGTGTTGTGCTGTAGGACCACGTTGCAAATTAGATGGACTGATAACGTAAAGAAGGAACAGGTACTCCGCAGAATCGGTCAGGAGAACAACACGTAGGAAACATTGACAACAGGAAGGAACAGGACTGTAGGACATGCGTTACGACACCAGTGAAGACAGAGTTCGGAATACATTCAATTAATAATTTACGGTGCGAGTGCTGCTCTGAAATGAGGAGGTTGGCATAGGAGACGAATTCGTGGTGGGCCGTCTAACTAATCGGACGTCTGAAGATTTGCAAAATGTTTTCTTTTCTAGTTAATATCTTAGTTTCCTCCAGTTTACAGTGTTTTGACACAAAGTACAACACACTTATTTTCACGAGCAGTAATGCAAAACCCGTTTTCAGCTCGTCTGACAACGTGCGCCAGATACAAATGTCGGTGTGAACTCACGGAAAAACGTTGCAGAGATTATGGCTGCACCGTTTAGGAAACACCAGCGCGCAGGTAGCGACTCAAACCCACGGCCCGCCAAGAACAACTCTTACGCCTCAGCAAGCTCGGGAAACGGTAAGCGGATATCTTGTTATATAACGCTAGATGGAAAAAACTGGTTCACCGCGAGAGAGAATTTACACACGGCTACACCCGCGGGGCGTATCGGGCATAACTGCAGTCGAAGACACTTACGCTACTTTCCCTTCCTCTCGCCCACTATCAGGATAATGGAAACGTTACTGCTGCATTTGGACCACTGTGCAGCGTCAGAGATTCTTATTGACGTCTTTCAGACACGCAAGCGGTTGGAAGCGGAAAACGGTCCAAAATTTTGCATCAAATGTAAATGCTCGATATTACCAGAATGACATTTTCACTCTGCAGCGGAGTGTGCGCTGATATGAAACTTCCTGGCAGATTAAAACTGTGTGCCCGACCGAGACTCGAACTCGGGACCTTTGCCTTTCGCGGGCAAGTGCTCTAGCATCTGAGTTACCGAAGCACGACTCACGCCAGGTACTCACAGCTGCAAGGTTCGCAGGAGAGCTTCTGTAAAGTTTGGAAGGTAGGAGACGAGATACTGGCAGAAGTAAGGCTGTGGGTACCGGGCGTGAGTCGTGCTTCGGTAGCTCAGATGGTAGAGCACTTGCCCGCGAAAGGCAAAGGTCCCGAGTTCGAGTCTAGGTCGGGCACACAGTTTTAATCAGCCAGGAAGTTTCATATCAGCACACACTCCGCTGCAGAGTGAAAATCTCATTTTGGGAATAATATTATTACTACCACTACTACCGCTGTTAACAACAACGATGATTAACTGCGATTGTAGAAGGTACAAATGTATTTATGGATGTACAACATAACACACCGTGATATACGGGAGAAAAATTCATATAGAATCCCTGTTAGCGACTTTGTGAAATGAGTAAGATTGGATGGGAAAGGGGTTTACTCAGTTGTTATGGGTTAAGTTTCATGCGGAAAAGCAAAGGTAAACATTATGTTATTAGATACGTGAGCTGCTGTCATCAGTCAGCTGCTGTCTTTTGAAGTTGAAAGTGTAAGGGGCAGGCAAATGAAAACAAGACAGACGGAAAAAATCATGGTTAAGTAGGCAACCTCTGACATTTTACCATGAAGGCATTGACTATCTTGTCTCACAGTGGGATGGCAATTACTTCTGAAATAATAAACAGTTTACTTACTTTTTTTCCTTCCGTCTCGTTTTCACTTGACTGCCCCTTGTATAAATCAGTTTTCTGATATAGTGAGCGACCTCATTCCGAAGCGACGTTCCTGCTACCGAAAAGCATTTAGCGAAGGAGACGGTGCGGTGGGGCAGAAGAGATTCCGCTCTGATGGCAACGAATCTTGTGAGCGACCTCATTCCGAAGCGACGTTCCCGCTACCGAAAAGCATTTAGCGAAGGAGACGGTGCGGTGGGGCAGAAGAGATTCCGCTCTGATGGCAACGAATCTTCCTGCTGTGTTCTTCAGACAACATTGTTGAGCAGGTACAGATGAGATGCACTGAACTGTACACGTTGGTCTAACGGTAAAGGGGACAGATTGTGTAGAAAAGTCAACGGTTGTCTATACGTTAGCATACACTGGAGGACATGCCCATTAGGAAACATTCTTTTCATGAGATCAGGGGAAAGTTGTCATCTACTCCCTATATAAAGCTCACCAGGAACTGGCACAGGAAAAAATCTGTCGCATCTGCGCATAATTTGATCTCGGGGTTGTGTCGTAGTATCTGATAAAATGCGCTTAATTCTCTCATATTAATAGCACAACTATCTTCTTCTATGCCTTATTTCAAAAGTAATCGCCGTAACTGATAATACATTCATCACACTCTGAGACAACATACTCAATTCCTTCATGGAAAAACTTTTTCTGTTGACTGCGGAACCATTATTGTACCCACGCGAGCACCACTTCACCCAAAGCAAACCGACGGTCACGAATGTCTTTGTTCAGGTCTCCAAAGATTTGGAAATCGCTTAGAGAGAGATAAGGCCTGTATTGGTGTAAACATCTCCGTAGTACTTGCGTGCTGATCGAACCGAACAATAGCAAATCTAGCAGCACGCCTCGGAATTGCTTCGATGTCTTCCTTTAATCTGACCTGGTGGGGATCCCAAATACTCGAGCAGAACTCAAGAATATATCGCATTAATGGCTTTCCAGAGAAACTTCTACAGCATAATTGAAACAAGAGGGACGGCAGGCCCGGGGAAGTCGCGACGGCTTTTCTCTTTGACTGCTAGGGCACGCTGCTCTTTGACTTTCTGCAACACGGCGCCAATTAACGCACAGCGGTACGTGGACACCTAGCAGAGGCTGAAGACCAAACGCCCACGAGTGTTGACGGACGGCGTCATTCTGTTGCAGGATGATGTCCGCCCACATGTTGCCAAGGTAATTTCGACTATACTGCAAAACTTCCGTTCGGAAGTCCTTACACATCCTCCATACAGTCCTAATCTCTTCCCATGCGATATCCATCTTTTCGGAGCCCTGAAAGAATACATACAGTTGATTTGCTTCGGGCGAAGAGCTGCACACATGGGTACAATCATGGATCCGCAGGCAACCTCAAACTTTTGCCTTGAAGGCACTGATCGTCTTGCCACACAGTGGGATGAATGTATTAACAGTTATGGAGATTATTTTTGCAATAATAGTTTACTTACATTTTTCCATCTGTCTCGTTCTCATTTGGCCTGCTCCTTACAGTATACTTCGCAAATCAGCGTACGGTGTATGGCGGAGGGTGGTACTACTACTGCTACTATTACTACACTTCCGTTCCTGTCCCACTCGCAGAGTGAGGGAAAAACGACTGTCTACAGCCCTCCGAACAAACCCTAATTTCTCTCATCTTATCTTCGTCGTCATCGCGCGAAACTGGCGGCAGTATAATAGTTTTGCAGTCGGCCTCAAATTCCAGCGCCCTAAATTTTCTCAATAGGGCCTGCTGGAAAGAACTTAGTCCTCCTTCCAGGTATTCGCATTTCAGTTCACGAAACATCTCCGTAGTACTTGCGTGCTGATCGAACCCACCGATAACAAATCTAGCAAAACGCCTCGGAATTGCTTCGGTGTCTTCGTTTAACCCGACCTGGCGAGGATCACCAATACTCCAGCGGTACTCAAGAATATGTCGCGTTAGTGCTCTATATGCCGTCTCCTTAACTGATGAGCTACTCAGTGTTAGCTTCATTATTGTGCGATCGTCACTCTCCACTGTAAAAAAAAAAAGAGGAACGAAAGTACATTAGTGTTCTAACGTCACGCCGATAACGACGTCATCGGAGGCGGGGCAGAAGCTCGGGCTGGAGAAGGGTGCGCGCGAAAATTGGCCGTGCCCTTTCAAAGACGCTATCCAGGCATTCGCCATAAAAATGGCTCTGAGCACTATGGGACTTAACATCTGTGGTCATCAGTCCCCTAGACTTAGACCTACTTAAACCTAACTAACCCAAGGACATCACACGCATCCATGCCCGAGGCAGGATTCGAACCTGCGACCGTAGCGGTCGCGCGGTTACAGACTGTAGTGCCTAGAACCGCTCGGCCACACCGGCCCACTCGCCTTAATCCGAATTTTCCTAGTAGTAGGAATTTTGCACCTCGAGTTCAGAACAAGGCGTTTTACGTCGGCAAGGAAGCGGAACTTAACGCGTCGCGCATTTGTGTTTTCCCCGAAAAGTAAATCGCAAGTAAATTAAGTATTCAGTCCACATGTACTGTCTGGGAGTGTTGAAACAAAGTGTTGTTACCTTAACTGAAATGCTAATGAACCATACAGTGTTGATGGATCGCCTGGAGGAAAAGAAAACTCCTGGATTTCCTGAGAGCTTAACGTATAATGGACAATGAAGAACAGGATTTTTTGCTCCATACTTACGCGAAGCGCAGAAAAACAGTCCTCAGTATGTTTTTTAACCGAAATAATGAGACAGTGCGGAACATTTTGATTAACTGTCACTTGGTCAAGGACGACGAGAGGTTCAAAGCATATTTCAGATTTGCACGTCATCGGTTTGCGTCGCTTTTGAACTACTTGGAAGAAGACCTGGGGAACGTTGCTGACGAGTGTTGCAGGCAGCTGGTGAACTGGAAGCCCCTTGACGCTTTTGGTCTAACACTTCCATCTCTGTGAGGATTCGTAAATCTCCAATCTTGGTCTGCGTAATGAGATCGGTCCGAAACATGTTCACGGTCATAGTCATTGTTTTGAAGAACATGGCTATTTTTTCTTATTGTGGTCGTTATTCCGAAAACTCTCCCAGACAGTTCCTTTTTCCTGTCTTTTTTTCTTTTTTAAAAAAAAAACTAGCGGAAACTTTTTCTTTCTTCTCATTTAAATATTTGAGAAAGGCGTCACTTTCCTTTCACTTTTTGGTTGGAGAGGGGTCGACATATAGCTAACACAGGTGTTCCCGACGTTTGCTGAAATCCAGCGGAGTGTGCTTCAAACTAAGTTGTTTCTGACCAGTTAAATGTTCAAATGTGTGTGAATCCCTAAGGGACCATACAACTAAGGTCATCGGTCCCTAGACCTACACATTGCTTAAATTAACTTATGCTAAGAACAGCACAGACACCCATGCCCGAGGGAGGACTCAAACCTCCGGCGGGAGCGGCCGCGCAATCCGTGACATGGCGCCTCAAACGGAGCGGCCACACCGCGCGGCTTGATCACTTATCTTCAGCACTGCTACAGAGGCCTTTGTAGCATTTCAGCACACTTTGTAGCCATTTTGCAAATGAAATTTACCTAACATGGAGGCACTGCTTCACCAGAACGCAGCGTACAACGCAGTAGACTCGTTCAGAAAGGGTTGTCACGCCTGACGTAAGATGATGACGTGCAAAGCATTGCGCTCTTCGCTAATTTGTCACCTTCGAGAGGTCGACGCACTAAGCCGAACGCATTACGAATTACGCAGCGCAAAATACCTGCTCCTAGGAAAACTCTGCTTTCAGTGATTTAAGGAAAGCGCGGGAAACCTCCTACGAGCGGCGTTTAATAAGAAATGCAACACATTTTGTTGTGAAAGCAGATTGGAGTTATACAAGATTCTAGCACACCATACTATTACCCATTCTTTCGGCAAGAAAATTCTTTTTTTTCCGGCGTAATGTACATTCACTGGGGCGGCATTACGCCACCTTACTAAGACAGCATGCGCGCCCGCATGGTACCACATTACTGGTCGAGGTCGGCGCCGAAGTCTTGCTGCATCAGTAGCGTACCTCTCACCTATGTACTGCTTATCGCGGAGTGCATCCTTCATCGGGCCAAACAGAGTGTCGCAGGAAGAACAGCCGCTTGACGTTTTGTGAGCTCCTCTCGGGAGCGCAGATTTGTATGAGGCCTTGCGTTGTCATGGAGAAGGAGACGTTCGTTTGCGTTTATATGGCAATGAACAAGCTGAAGCCGTTTCTTCAGTTTGCTTAGAGTAGTACTATACACTTCACAATTGATCGTTGCATCAAGAGGGAGAACGTCAAACAGAATAACCGCTTCAGAGTCCGGCAAGACCGTCGCCATGACTTCATCGGCTGAGGGTGCGCCTTTGAACTTTTTCTTTGAAGGAGATTCGATGTGGCGCCACTCCGTAGATTGCCGTTTTGTTTACGGTTCGACGTGATGCACCCATGTTTCATCGTCTGTGACGATGTTCGATAAAAAATTGTCGCGATCAGCCTCGTCAGATACAAGCAATCGCGCACAGATGCTCCTCCGTTGCTCTTTATGCGAGGAATCTAGCTGGCGCACACGTTTCAGTTGCCCAACTGGTGGCCCAGTGTGTCAGAAC
The DNA here is from genome assembly GCF_023864345.2 of Schistocerca serialis cubense. Taxonomy (NCBI): domain Eukaryota; kingdom Metazoa; phylum Arthropoda; class Insecta; order Orthoptera; family Acrididae; genus Schistocerca; species Schistocerca serialis. The sequence continues at coordinate 95,211,220 of NC_064643.1, forward strand.
TACCAACTGAGACGTCCAGTTGTGCGACGGCGTGTTTGATTGTGATCCGTCCATCACCTAGAATGAGAGCGTCCGCACGTTCCAACACTGCAGGACTCACAGCCGTGCGCGGCCGGCCGTCACGCGGGACACCGGACATGTTTGCGAGGCCTTGTTGCGATGATGACAGACGCACCGCCCAACGACTCAGCGTGCTTTTGTTCAGCTCCAGGTCGTCGTAGAAATTCTGTAAGCGCCTGTCAATATCTGCAACGCTCTGGTTTTGCGCCAAAAGGACTCAGTGGCAGCTGTCTGTCTGCAACGCACCTCCGTTCCAGACACCATTTTGAACTGAGTACAGCGCCGCCACGTATCTGGACTTTCTTGTAACTATAGGGGCGGACATGAGTATATTCCACAATGTTCAAATGGCTCTGAGAACTATGGGACTTAACATCTGAGGTCATCTGTCCCCTAGAACTTAGAACTACTTAAACCTAACCAACCTCAGGACATCACACACATCCATGCCCGAGGCAGGATTCGAACCTGCGAAGTTGGAGGATCACGCGGTTCCACACTGAAGCGTCTAGAACCACTCGGCCACAACGGACGGCCCACAGTGTTCCCCAACAAATTCCGCACCTTTTTTTTTTCAACCGAAATTGGCCGGGAAAAAAAGCGTTGCATTACTTCTTGATCGTCAGTCGTAAATCTGAATGGGCGGTCGGGAATATGAAGTTTAAGAAAACGAAACACCTGCCGCCGTCCTTACGATGTCACTTATTGTATGGTTACCAGTTTCGGTGCTTCAGTGCATCATCTTCAAGCCTTAGTTGATTCTACAGGGGTTAACACCGCCTGTATACATGATGCATCAGTGGCCAACATAACTAATTTACGGAGACTACTAACTGTGATGTTTTCTCTCCAACCTTGAACTATCAACTCACACATTTCACAGTTGCTTGCGACGTCAGCATGTCTACTTGAACTGTGTTGTCGATGTTGGTTTCCTGTCGACTGCTGATAAGAACAAACCTATCACTGAACTGTTCACAGTAACACATTCTTTGCCCTACCTTCCTATTCGTAACGAATACTACTCCCGTCGTACTATTTTGCTGTTCATATTATCCTACGCTCATCTTACCATAAATACTTGTTTTCTTTCCATTTCACCTCACTGAGCCCTACCACATGTAGATTCAGCCTTTGCATTTCCCTATTCAGATCTTCTAGCTTCCCTACCACTTTCAAGCTTCTGACATACCATGCCCTGACTCGAAGAACGTTAGCCCTTCATTGGTTATTCATTGTTTTCCTCATTGTTACTTCTCTTTTGGCAGTCGCCTCCCAGAGATCCGAAAGGGGGACTGCTCCGGAATCTTTTGCCGATTACAGGCCACATGTCCTGTCGATAGACGTTATGTGTCCTCAGTGCAGTGGTTTTCATTGCCTTCTGCATCCTCATGCCGTTGGTCACTGCTGATTCTTCCGCCTTTAGGGGCAGTTTCCCACCCCCAAGGATAAGAGAGTGCGCCGGCCGCGGTGGTCTAGCAGTTCTAGGCGCTCAGTCCGGAACCGCGGGACTGCTACGGTCGCAGGTTCGAATCCTGCCTCGGGCATGGATGTGTGTGATGTCCTTAGGTTAGTTAGGTTTAAGCAGTTCTAAGTTCTAGGGGACTGATGACCACAGATGTTCCATAGTGCTCAGAGCCATTTGATAAGAGAGTGCCCTGAACCTCTGTTCGCTCCTCCGCCATCTTTGAAAAGCCCGTTGGCAGAATGAGGATGACTTCTGATGCCGGAAGTCTTCGGCAGCCAATGCTGATTATTAATCGCAATGTAAGCGGTGGCGCGTTTAAAATCCGGGACCGAGGACATTCCTATTACTAATCAAAGACGATAGCCCTGGACCAAGGGAACATGAGCTATCAAGTCACACATTTGATAGTTGAGTTGATAGCTGATGACTGGACAGACAACATCACAGTTGCAGTTAGTTTGCGCAAACCAGTTATATGGGCCACTGCTGCACCGTGTTTAGGGATAGTGTCAACCCCTTTACCATCAACTAAGACCTGAAGATGGCTCTGGCTCTGAGCACTATGGTACTCAACATCTTAGGTCATAAGTCCCCTAGAACTTAGAACTACTTAAACCTAACTAACCTAAGGACATCACACACACCCATGCCCGAGGCAGGATTCGAACCTGCGACCGTAGCAGTCCCGCGGTTCCGGACTGCAGCGCCAGAACCACTAGACCACCGCGGCCGGCCTGAAGATGGCGCACTAAAGCACAGAAACTGGTAGCCATACAGTAAATGAGGTCGTAAGAACTGCTGTAGGTGTTTCATTTTCTTATATAAGTGAACGGTTAAAGTCCCCCAGACCTCCGATCACAAAGATAGACACACAAAAAGGGAATATGAAGTGTCGTCCTCCCGAAAGTGAGGCCGATGTGCCTAGTCGCCTCGCTCGGTACACAGAACACAGAAATGAGGCGGCTAAGCAGCTATTCGGAGGCACAGCGTTTCTGCCCAGACAGATTCTAGACGAGTCGTGGCGTCAACCACACCGCGCGTGGAGCGTGCGCGACAATCGACGCTAGAAAGCTGATAATTACGGCGCGGACCGTTATCCTTCGCGAAAGGTCAGCGGAATTGCGAGAGCAGAGCAGGTGACTCGTTCCGCGGCGATCGCCTTGGTCGATTAATAACACCCAGCTGAGCCGGCCGCCCACTTGCGCCCGCGGCACTTCCTGCCGGTTTCTCGCACACAGTGCTGCACCGGAGGGCCCGGCGTGTGCAGAGACAAAGAACTCTGTCCCCAACACGAGCGTCTGGCGTGCAGGTCGGAAGGGGCAGGCTGGCCAACGGTAGCCGTGAGAAACTGAGTATGTCTGGAAGCGAAAGTATCGAAACATACGCAGGTTGTGGCTGTAGAAGTACCTACTAAACTACCGGGTGATCAAAAAGTCAGTATAAATTTGAAAACTTAATAAACCACGGAATACTGTGATAGAGAGGTAAAAATTCACACACATGCTTGGAATGACATGGGTTTTTATTAGAACCACAAAAAAGGCGCTGGACAGCAAAACTGCTACCGTGACTGGTGAGAGGTACGCCGATATGTTACAGAATCTCATTATCCCCAGCCTGGCTGATAAACACCTGCTGGAACGTACGATGTTTATGCAGGATGGCGCTCCACCCCATACTGCTGGACGTGTGAAAGATCTCTTGCGCGCGTCGTTTGGTGACGATCGTGTGTTGAGCCTCCCAGGTCCCCAGACCTCAGTCCGTGCGATTATTGGCTTTGGGGTTACCTGAAGTCGCAAGTGTATCGTGATCGACCGCCATCTTTAGGGATGCTGAAAGACAATATCCGACACCATTGCCTGAAAATAACTCTGGACTTGCTTTACAGTGCTATTCACAACATTATTCCTCGAATGATGGTGGACATATTGAGCATTACGCGTAAAGAACATCATCTTTGCTTTGTTATGCTAATTATTGCTATTCTGATCAGATGAAGCGCCATCTGTCGGACATTTTTTGAACTTTTCTATTTTTTTGGTTCTAATTAAACCCCATGTGTGTCAATTTGTACCTATCTACCTACATTATTCCGTGATTTATTCAGTTTTCAAATTTATACTGACTTTTTGATCACCCAGTATATGAATGCGTGGTGTCTGCTCTTTCTGACATGTCCGAAAGAACAGACACCACGCAGAATCCGCAGCTATGAAACACTTATGAAGGGGGATCACTGCTGTCAGCTGCAGCGGGACATTAACGGAATCAGCGGCGTCGAGCGGAAATGTGTACCGGACTGGGATTCGAACCCGTGATGTCCTGCTTACCAGGCATGTGCGTTAACCACTGCACCATCCGGGACACAGTGTTATCGCAACTGCACGGACTATCTCGGCACGCCTCAAGGCCGATCCAGACTCACATCGAGCGCCACCCATCTGCAGTCCCTGTCCATTACACTCCCAGAATCAGATTTTCGCTCTGTATCGGGGTGTGTGCTGATATGAAACTTCCTGGCAGATTAAAACTGTGTGCCGGACCGAGATTCCAACTCGGGACCTTTGCCTTTCGCGGGCAAGTGCTCAACCAACTGAGCTACCCAAGCACGACTCATGACCCGCCCTCACAACTTTAATTCCGCCAGTGCCTCGTCTCCTACCTTCCAATCTTAACAGAAGCTCACCTGCGAACCTTGCAGAACTAGCACTCCTGTAAGAAAGGATACTGCGGAGACATGGCTTAGCCACAGCCTGGGGGATGTTTCCAGAATGAGATTTTCACTCTGCAGCGGCGTGTACGGTGATATGAAGCTGTAAGTAGGCTGTTTAGGTTTTTATGTTGGTAACGCCACATAGCGCTCTGCATGAAAATTACTGGCTGTGCTGTGTGCAGTCTGTGGCTGGTTGGCATTGTTGGAATATACGCTATTGTAGTGTTGGGCAGCTGGATGTGAACAGCGCGTAGCGTTGCTCAGTGGGAGGTGAGCCGCCAGCAGTTGTGGATGTGGGGAGAGAGATGGCGGAGTTTTGAGAGCGGATGAACTGGACGTGTGTCCATCAGAGAGAGTAAGTTTGTAAGACTGGATGTCATGAACTGATATATGTAGTATGACTTTTGAACACTATTAAGGTAAATACATTGTTTGTTCTCTATCAAAATCATTCATTTACTGACTATGCCTATTAGTAGTTAGTGCCGTCAGTAGTTAGAATCTTTTATTTAGTTGGCAGTATTGGCGCTCGCTGTATTGCAGTGGTTCGAGTAACGAAGATTTTTGTGAGGTAAGTGATTCATGAAAGTTATAGGTTATTGTTAGTTAGGGCCATTCTTTTGTAGGGATTTTTGAAAGTCAGATTGCGTTGCGCTAAAAATATTGTGTGCCAGTTTAGTGTTGATCAGCATAAGTAAAGAGAGTAATGTCTGAGTACGTTCAGTTTTGCTCAACTGTTTGAAAAGAAAATGATGCAAGAGGTTTATCAGCACAGTCTTTCATTAATTTCTCTAAGGGGACGTTTCAAAACTTCCTGGTAGATGAGAACTGTGTGCTGGACCGAGACTCGAACTCGGGACCTTTGCCTCTCGCAGGGAAGTGCTCAACCAACTGAGCTACCCAAGCACGACTCACGACCCGCCCTCACAACTTTAATTCCGCCAGTACCTCGTGTCCTACCTTCCAAACTTCACAGAAAGTCTTCTGCGAACCTTGCAGAGCTAGTACTCATGGAAGAAAGGATATTGCGGAGAGATCGCTTAGCCACAGCCTGGAGGATGTTTCCAGAATGAGATTTTCACTCTGCAGCGGAGTGTGCCCTGATATGAAACTTCCTGGCGGATTAAAACTGTGTGCCGGACCGATACTCGAACTCGAGACCTTTGCCTTTGGCGGGCCAAGTGCTCTACCAACTGAGGTAGGAGACGAAGTACTGGCAGAATTAAAGTTGTGAGGGCGGGTCGTGAGTCGTGCTTGGGTAGCTCAGTTGGTAGAGCACCTGCCCGCGAAAGGCAAAGGTCCCGAGTTCGTGTCTCGGTCCGGCAAACAGTTTTAATCTGCCAGGAAGTTTCATTATAATCCCGTTCGCTACTCTGAGATTCCCACAGGAGGTCCGACGTATTTCCGCATCAGCACCGGAGAAGGTGCATCCATTGCCCAGCTTGTCTTACCAATTATACGGGAGTATAATGGACAGGGACTGCGGGCAGGTGGCGCTCGGTGGGAATGTGGATCGGCCGTGAGGCGTGCCAAGGTAGTCCTTGCAATAGCAATAACACTGTGACCCGGATGGCGCAGTGGTTAACGAACCTGACTCGTAAACAGGAGATCCGGTATTCGAATCCTGGTCTGGTACACATTTTAGCTCGTCGCCGCTGATTCGGCGTAATGTTCTGCTGCAGATTACGGCAGTTATCTCCATCAATTTACGTACCGACGAAACATTTACAGGACCAGGTGTGTGGATGACCTGCAACACTTATGAGCAGCTACCGCCAATATAAGAAATTTTTGCAATATTTAAATTTACATCGCAGCGATATTAAGTTTACAACGGGTCTGGGAGGGTCAATCAACTTTTTAGACCTTACCATTGACATTAGCAAGTAGAAGCATTCGTTTAAGGAGGGGGGGACCACGACGTTCGGATCACGGATTTACTTCAAACTTTGTACGCTCTTAGTCGTCTATTACAACAACAGAATGTGCGAGCAGTAAGGCGTAGCCTACTCCTTAGGCAGTTTCGAGAAAATACAGTAGCTTAACGCGTCTAATACACTGGCGTCCAAAATTAAACTAACATATCTTTATTTCCCCGTCTGTGTTCAAGTGCCTCTGAGCACTATGGAACTTCATCTGAGGTCATCAGTCCCCTAGAACTTAGAACTGCTTAAACCTAACTAACCTAAGGACATCACACACATCCATGCCCGAGGCAGGATTCGAACCTGCGACCGTAGCGGTCGCGCGGTTCCAGACTGAAGCGCCTAGAACCGCTCGGCCACAACGGCCGGCTCCGTCCTGTGTCTAAGTCACGCGGTTTTTTGTGTGTGTGCGTGTGTGTGTGTAAAATCTTATGGGACTTAACAGCGAAGGTCATCAGACCCTAAGCGTACACACTACGTAACCTAAATTATCCTAAGGACAAACACACACACCCATGCCCGAGGGAGGACTCGAACCTCCGCCGGGACCAGCCGCACAGTCCATGACTGCAGCGCCTAAGACAGCTCGGCTAATTCCGCGCGGCTAAGTCACGCTGTATCATGCCAACTATCAACAGGTGTCTGTACGGAAGATGGAATTCCGGTCAACGGATAAGCACGCCAGCGATAACGTCAGGGCACCCACCGAACGGGATAGTAATTGTCGGGTAGTTGCACATCCACACTCGCTGTGCACACAGTCTCAGGCGGTGCAGTATGGCACAGAGAAGACTCCTACCTCTGTAGTGGAGGGCCCTAGGAAGAACAGAAGCACGACAGTCCCAAACTGATGTGGCGTGGTGGCTTACTGTGAAACGTTCTGTTGTTTCTCGGATGTGGCGACAGTTTCTAGAGAACTAAACTGTATCCCAAAGACCAAGGCAAGGGCGACCACGTGTGACATCAGAAACAGACGATCTTCATTTGGCTGTAAGAGCACTACATTGCCACCTTAGTACTGCGCGGCAGCTGGCATATGACCCCGCAGCATCCACTTGACGTGTCGTATCGAGGCAAACGATGAACACAAGGCTTCGGCAGAGTGGCCTTTATTGACTTGCTGTATGTGTATCTCTGAGGCGTCTTCACATAAGTGAGGGTCTTGAGTGGATTCGTCAGCATGCCACCTGGACGATCGAACAGTGAGTCAATGTTCAACTCTCAGATGAGTCCCGATCTGGTCTGAAGAGCGATTCTAGACATATTCACCTCTGGACGGAACATGGAACTTGGAAAACGACTTCGGGACTCTAACATTGTGGCAAGAGACCGATATCGACGATCCATAATGTTGTGGACAAGTCTTATGCTGACCACTCGAACAGCACTTCATGAGGCTGTACAGGTGAATCGGCAAGGTTTAACTGCTGTCTGGTATCGTGACGAGATCATGAGACATCATGTGCGGTTGTTGCGAGGTACTGTTGGCCCAGATTTCGTACTGATGGACAATAATGCCCGATCTCATAGAGCACGGGTGGTTGCCGGTTTCTTGGAAATGGCGTGGCCTGCTCGCTCTTCCGATTTGAATCCCGTAGAGCGTGTCTGGGATGCTCTGCAAATGGGTTGCATCATGTCAGTAACCACCACCCACTCCCCAGGACTTGCGAAAAGCACTGCAGGAGGAATGGGCGTTATTGCCTCGATGCATGTCCCATCGTTGTCAGGCTTGTGTGCAAATCCGTTAAGTTAAAAAAAAAAACGCATGTTGCAGCTATTTACCTTCTGTATTCTTTACATTGTTTCTACTTTACTACCACCTGTTTATACTGTTTTTGTGGCAAAATAAACGTAAGCTTGCCAAATTTCCGTTTACTGCTTTAATTTTGGACAGCAGTGTATGTGCCAGTGCGTTGCAACTGTGTGCATAAGTTGGCGGTGGCCAAGTGGTTAGTACACAAGGGAATTACAGACATTGGCTGCGAGTGGGCATCGCCCGAATATAATGGGGGAAGTTGAAAATTTGTGCCGGGCTGGGATTCGAACCCAGTTTCGTGTAAATGTACGCGCTTTTTCAATATGTTACACTTAATACTTCGACTGTATGAAATAACGTGATCAGCGTTGAAAAAAATAAACATTACAAGAAGGGGATCAGCGGGACTGTTCAAATGTGTGTCAAATCTTATGGGACTTAACTGCTAAAGTCATCAGTCCCTAAGCTTACACACTACTTAACCTAAATTATCCTAAGGACATACACACACACACACACACACACACACACACCCATGCCTGAGGGAGGACTCGAACCTCCGCCGGTACCAGCCGCACAGTCCATGACTGCAGCGCCTGAGACCGCTCGGCTAATCCCGCGCGGCGGCGGGACTGTATCCAGAGATCCACCGACTACAGGGATGGCAACGCACTGGTACAATCAGACGTGTAAAACTTTTATTGCCACTTTCTCGAAATGGCCTAAGTAGTATGCCTTACTACTTCCACATTACGTTATCCCAATGGACTGCTAAAAGTGTACCTGGTTTGGAGTAAATCCGAGATACGAATGTCGTGGCCTCCCCTCCTAACTTCTATGGACACACTGTTAGCTGCCAGTTCCCATCATGGTGTGACACATATACATCGAGCCTTCCACTCAACGGTGCACCGACTGCTATTTACCACCAAAACCCATACCAGATTATACACAAAAAGAATGGCTCTGAGCACTATGGGACTTAACATCTGAGGTCATCAGTGCCCTAGACCTTAGAACTACTTAAACCTAACTAATCTAAGGACATCACACACATCCATGCCCGAGGCAGGATACGAACCTGCGACCGTAGCAGCAGCACCGTTCCGGACTGAAGCGGCTAGAACCGCTCGGCCACAGCGGCCAGTGGGCATTTGCTCCGAGTAAATATTGTGAAATTTGCACAGCGTCATCCCGCGGCAAACCCGTGAAGACTATTTATAACATATCCGCCGGGAAAGATTGAAGAGTCACATCTAAGACCTTTCAGCAGAAGAGATTTTTTTCATACTATCGAAGGTAAGCATTTTAGAGCCCATGTTTACTAGTTTCATGGATATCAACACCAACGCTATCGGGTGACAGCCCTGCGCCCTCAAACGGCCGGCCCGTAATTTAGGGGAGTCTTACATACACACCTGCTGTCACAAGTCTCCGGAAACTTTCCAGACATTTATCGAACTCACGCCACCCAGGACCGGTGCTGTATAGCGTTCCGAAGGTGGAACAACGCGCTATTAAGCAAGCGTTGTAGAGACGTGGGACTGGAAACGCTCGGTTTCCAAGTGTGAGCTTATTTTCTAGTAATCAAGGTGAAACACATCGGTCAGAACGTACCAACATACCGTAAGAAACTCTTCCTTACGTTAAATATTCAACGCGCCCTCTATTACCACTGAAACATGCATGACGTAAACGTCGCACTGAATTTCCGATGTGCCCGTGTATCTCTGCAATATTAAGTACTACTTCGCAACCTTCCACAATAAGAGCAAGAAGACACTCTGCGTCACTGTGTACATTAGAGGTTTCAAATGGCCTTACAAGTAAGTCTCTTAGATTTAAATATGATGAACGTTATATGAGATTTCATTTAAAGTTCAAGTGGCTCTGGGCACTATGGGACTTAACATTTGAGGTCATCAGTCCCCTAGAACTTAGAACTACGTAAACCTAACTAACCTAAGGACATCACAAACATCCATGCCCGAGGCAAGATTCGAACCTGCGACCGTAGCGGTCTTTCATTTAAAGAAAAAATGCATATTTACAGAACTTTTTCGACAAGTTCACGTCTTTCATTCGCCTCCCTGCAACAGATTGTACCTTTTCCTCCAACTGCATAATGTTTCTTGTCATTAGTTGTACACTACTAGGCAAAAAAGAAGCATCCAGAAGACATGGTCTATGATGACAATGGAAGCTCGTGTAAGTACACTCCATCAGTCGGTACATAAATGACTGCAGAGTTGCAATTCTCTGTGACATGTGGAATGGTCAGCAGAGTGCATTATTGTTGGTCATAGTTAGTGTTGTCATCAGGCCTGGTAGGGTATAAAAGGGGCGTGAACAGTGTCACATCTTGAGCGATCACCGTGAAGGACACGGAGGCCTGAGACAACTGACAGAGTTTGAAAGGCGGTTCACTGTATATCTCCATTGGGTCAGCTGCTGGAATCGTGCAACATCGAGATTTGTGGACCATTCAGGTGTGACAGTGGCCCGATCTTGGACTGCATGGGAACATCAGGGGCGCACACTTGTTATCGAAGTCGACCGCGTCTGACCGCCCCACGGGAGGGCCGTCATATTGTGCAGCAAGCATATCACAACCTAATCACAAACGTGCCCGCCATTCGACAACAAGTATTGGCCTGACTGTCTGCAACATTCTGTTTCATCTCGCACCATTGGCCATACTATGGAGTTACCGACCCATGGCCTAGGCTGTCATTAATGGTCGGTTGGTCGATATGGGGGAGGAGACCAAACAGCGAAGTCATCGGTCCCGTGATCTAAGATGTCACAAATCAAGGGAGGAACAACACATAACAGCACAGTCCAGTCAACGTGCAAACAAAGAGGGAAAAGGGACGTCAGAGCAGCAGGAAGACGAAAGACCAGGAGGCGGGTGGGTGGAAACGGGGAGAGCAGGGGTGCCCCAGAAACGCTACACGTGGTGGGGCACCAGCAACACCACCGACCCGTGCTGACACCCACACCATACCATTATCACGATACAACAGGGACAACACCAGAGGACGAAGACACAAGAAAAGGAGAACCAAAACAGTACTACAGACCAGACAAAATGTAGGAAAATCGCGGGGAGAACCTGGCCGGTATGGAAGCAAGGTCAAGGTCTCCTTAACCAGTGCCAACGCTTACTGAGGGAGTAATTCCAGAATAAAATTCAAGGACTTACATCTGAGAGTACAAACCACGTTCACGAAGAAAACCAAGAACACATTTAACCATGTGAGGGTCGTCTGGTAGGACCTGAGATAAGGAAGGTGGGAGGGCATATTTAGTGTGAAGAGCCAAAAGGCAAGGGCAGTCCAGCAAATTATGGATCATCGTGAGTGGAGCCCCGCAACTACAAAGCGGGAGTGTGGCTCACTGCCGAGTAAAAAACCATGGGTCAATCTATTATGCCCAATACAAAGATGGTCGGGAGAGGCAGATGTAAGAATGCTACATGGTTGGAGTCTCGTTGATGGCGCGAAGTTTATTAGACAAAGGAGTAGCCTCCCAAGAGTTAGCCCACCATTGAGCAAAATGGGATTTGATGTAAAACAGTGAAACTGCCACCCAAGTGGTCAGGAAGAACAGGGGGGGAGGTAGATGGTTTCCCTCCCCCCCCCCCCCCCCCCCCCCAGTCAGATGATCAGCAAGTTCATTGCCTGGGACATCTAGGTGGCCAGGAACGCAAAGGTAATCAGCCACACAAGCAGCATCACCAGCGAGAAGGTCGTGGATGGCAAGAAAAACATTGATCGATAGCCTGAAGGACACTCACTGAGTCTGTACATACAAAAACTCAGGTGAGCGATGACTGTTGAATAGAACAGATGGCCCAATAAATGGCCATGAGTTCTGCAGTAGACACCCTACATATGGCAGGCAAAAAGAAATGGCTCAAATGGCTCTGAGCACTATGGGACTTAACTTCTGAGGTCATCAGTCCCCTAGAACTTAGAACTACTTAAACCTAACTAACGTAAGAACATCACAGACACCCATGTCCGAGCCAGGATTCGAACCTGCGACCGTAGCGGTCCGGCGGTTCCAGACTGTAGGTCCTAGAACCGCTCGGCCACCCCGGCCGGCTATGGCAGGCAATGGAAGCTGTTTCCTGCCAACAGAAGATATGAAGGCGTATCCCACATGATCAACTGATTTAGAGTTATTGGTGTAAAAAAACAATGGCTAGCTGAAAATCCCATAACAGTGTTCAGAACAAACAACAGAACACCATTGGAGCGACGGAGGCGTTCGGTCTTTAGAAAAGATCCATCAGAATCTGTGACCAAGGAACTAACCAAGGGTGAGTAGTCAGGAGAGAACGTAGGGAAGAGCACAAGGAGGTGAACTGGAAATCATAGTGGAGAAAAGCGAGGCAGAGCCCAACTGGTAAATCAGCCTGAGGGCGGGGCAGTGGGCGTGCAATGGCTCAAACCACGAAAAGAATAAAACAGGAGGGGTGAGCAGTGGAAGAATGGATAGTGATGGCATAGGGAATCAGGTGGTCATAGCAGCGAGGCATCCCAGCATCAACCAAAAGACTACAGACTGTACTACTGTGAAAGGCACTGGTGGCTAAATGGATACCATGATGGCGACGCGGATCAAAGAGGAACTATATGGAAAAGTCAGCTGATCCATAAACTTGACAGTCATAGTCCAGATGGGACACAACTACGCCAAGTAAATCCAGATAAGGGTCAAACAATCCACACCCCAAAAATGTGGGCAAGGAAGTGAAGGAAATTGAGTTTATCAAAACAACCAAACTTCAGATGATAGATATGGGATAACCAAGTATGATCGTTGTCAAAAATAAAACTGGAGTAACGGAACTGGGTAGAGCTCCAGAACAGAATGGACTGTTGTACGGTGACATAAATGTGCCACCATCAATTTTTTTTTCTGTCATTAGTCTTCTGACTCGTTTAATGCAGTCTGCCACAAATTCCTCTCCTTTTCCAACCTCTTAATCTCTGAGTAGCACTTGCAACATATGCCCTCAATTATCTGCTGGATGTATTCCAATCTCTGTCTTCCTCTACAGTTTTTGTCCTCTACAGCTCCCTCTAGTACCATGGAAGTCATTTCCTCATATCTTAACAGACGTCCTACCATGAAAGGATGATAGGACCCTCGACATAGGGAGAGAGAACTGATAGCAGTGTGAGAGTGTTCATTTGGAAGGATGCCAGATGGCACCCTGGAGCTGCCATTCTACAGAGGCCACTGAGCTGGCCCAAATACAGAAATCATTCACAAACAATTCAGCAGAGGCTACACATCCATTAACAGCAATGCAAAAAAAAGGTTAATATGTAGCCCTGTGGAACACCATTCTCCTGGGTCTGCAGAGAGTTGAAAACAGCGCCAAACTCAACTTTGGATGACTGGTGGAACAGGAACTGGCGCATAAAAATCTGTAGGGGGGCCCACAAGACCCCACTCAAGGAGCGGAAGGAGGATGTGATGGCGTCATGCTGTATCATAGACCGTACTAAGATACAAGAAAACTGTGACAAAATGGCAGTGCTGAGAAAAGGCCTGCCAAACTGCAGCTTCCAATCGAAGTAGATGACTGGAGACCCCCCCTGAAAGTTGCACTGGTCAGGAGATAAAAAGGTGCCAAGATTTGAGGACCCAATTGAGGTGACAAGCCAACATTCATTCGAATAATTTACAGGAAACAATGGTCAGGATGATGGGCCAGTAACTATCAGAAGACGACAGAGCCTTGCCAGGCTTAAGGACAGGAACCACAATATTGTCTTTCCATTGAGAGGGGAAAATGCCTTGGAGCCAAATGTGGTCAAACTCCTGGAGGAGATGTCGGAGTTGTGGAGGAGTGGGGTGTTGAAGCAATTGGTCACGGATGGAATCAGGGCCAGGAGCTGAATTGTGGGAAGAAGAGAGGGCCAGAAGAAGCTCCTGTTCAGTAAAAGGTTCATTGCAGGATTCCATCTGACAAGGGGTAAGACATAAGTGGGGCACTTGAGCTTACTGTTTCCAGAGGAGGGAGGCAGCTGGATAGGACGCCGGCGCCTATGCCACTACAAAATGGGACATGTGTTCTGCGAGAAGGGCAAGGCCCAGAATGGTTGGCTGCCACGGACAACCTTGGAGGGTGCCAACGGCGTACTGGATCCATGAAGTGGGAAACCACAATGCTGCCAGAGCGGATTATCTTATCAGACAGATCACGGACATCACATCAATCAGTCAATCAGCACGATGGAAATTCCAGTGGGGTAACTTGGTCATCGGAGGCAGTATTGGAGAGTGGAATGAGAGGGTCAATGGAAAGTGGCCACTATCACAGAGGTCATTGTGTAACGACCAGTGTAAGGAAGGAAGAATGGGAGGAGAAGAGAGTGAAAGATCAATAGCAGAGAATGTGCCATACGCAGCAGTACAGTGAATAGGGGAATCAAGAAGGCACAGGTCGTGGTGCGCAAGAAATTGGTCAATGAGGAGTCCCAACTAAATTAAAAAGCACTGCCCCACAAATGGTGGTGGGCATTAACATCTCCAAGAGGAGGAAGGGAGGAGGAGTTCCTGAAGGATGGCAGTCAGTGCAGCAGATGTACGTGGCCTGTACGGTGGGAGATGGAGACTGAAAATTGTGACTGCAGAGTCCAAGTGGACCCAGACAGCAGCTGCTTTCAATTTAGTACAAAGTGGGATCCACTACTCACAATATCCGCACGGACCAACGTGCAGACACCAACTGAAGTCCTCGAAGGGCCGACCCAGTACTGACAGAAAGCATGGAACACAGGAAGGGATGGTGAGTGAACATTAATAAAATGAGATACTTGGAGGATGACAAGCTGCCGAGTGAAAGGCAATTAGGGGTAGCAACTCTGGGAGGTGACAGTAGTAGCGATTACAGTTCCATTAAATGGTCATGGAAGAGCGGGTATCCAAAAGGGCGGTGAACAGGTTGGGGCCAATCACGTTGCCATGGCAACATCCATTACCAACGACGGTAAGTTAAAATTCATTACAAAATTGTGTTAATGGAAATGTAATGTTACGCGGAAATGCTAGGGTTAGTCAAGCTGTTAGAAAGAGTAACCTAAATGAAAGTGCGGACCAAAACCTGGTTCAAGAAAACCGTCAGGTGGCTTGCGGAGAATGGATGTAGATGTAGATTTATTAGAAGACAGTGATATGTTTCAATTTCCAAAGTCTAAGGACGTACAAGTAATTAGAATTAGTGACATAGTAGGAAATGGGGAGCGAAAATGCCTTTAAAGGACTTCAGAATCAGCAGAAAACATCGCAAAAACTCATGCAGTTGTTCGTGACAATTTGATCACAGGAGATAAAGATAGTAAGAATAACGACACAGAATTTATTATGCACGAAGTGTTTAGAGTTCTAATACAGAAAATGGAGGTAACTGTTAGAAATGCTTACCAACAGTGAAACGCCACTATGAACGATAAATAGATGCAATTCACAATGCAACAGAAGAAATAGCTAGAGATATTTATCAACAGATAGTTAAGACTTTTGAAGAGCAGAGTATTATGAGCAGGATACACAAACAAAATTCGGTAGGAGTGGCACATCCTGAATCCAGAGTAGTAAGAGGTATACAAGGTGATCCATTGATAGTGACCGGGACAAATATCTCACGAAATAAGTGTCAAACGAAAAATCTACAAAGAACCAAACTCGTCTAGCTTGAAGGGGGAAACCAGACGGCGCTATGGTTGGTCCGCTAGATGGCGCTGCCATAGGTCAAACGGATATCAACTGCGTTTTTTTTTAATAGGAACCCCCATTTTTTTATTACATATTCGTGAAGTACGTGAAGAAATATGAATGTTTTAGTTGAATCACTTTTTTCGCTTTGTGATAGATGGCGCTGTAATAGTCACAAACACATGGCTCACAATTTTATACGAACAGTTGGTAACATGTAGGTTTTTTAAATTAAAATACAGAACGTAGGTACGTTTGAACATTTTATTTTGGTTGTTCCAACGTGATACATGTACCTTTGTGAACTTACCATTTATGAGAACGCATGCTGTTACAGCTTGATTACTTGTAAATACCACATTAATGCAATAAATGCTCAAAATGATGTCCGTCAACCTCAATGCATTTGGCAATACGTGTAACGACATTCCTCTCAACAGCGAGTAGTTCGCCTTCCGTAATGTTCGCACATGCATTGACCATGCGCTGATGCATGTTGTCAGGCTTTGTCGGCGGATCACGATAGCAAATATCCAACTTTTCTCACAGAAAGAAATCCGGGGACGTCAGATCCGGTAAACGTGCGGGCCATGGTATGGTGCTTCGACGACCAATCCACGTGTCATGAAATATGCTATTCAATACCGCTTCAACGGCACGCGAGCTATGTGACGGACATCCATCATATTGGAAGTACATCGTCATTCTGTAATGCAGTGAAACATCGTGTAGTAACATCGGTAGAACATTACGTAGGAAATCAGGATACATTGCACCATTTAGATTGCCATCGATAAAATGGGGGCCAATTATCCCTCCTCCCATATTGCCGCATCATACGTTAACCCGCCAAGGTCGCTGATGTTCCATTTGTCGCAGCCATCGTGGTTTTTCCGTTGCCGAATAGTGCATATTATGCCGGTTTACGTTACCGCTGTTGATGAATAACGCTTCGTCGCTAAATAGAACGCGTGCAAAAAATCTGTCATCGTCTCATAATTTCTCTTGCGCCCAGTGGCAGAAGTGTACACGACGTTCAAAGTCGTCGCCATGCAATTCCTGGTGCATAGAAATATAGTACGGGTGGAATCGATGTTGATGTAGCATTCTCAACACCGACGTTTTTGAGATTCCCGATTCTGGCGCTACTTGTCTGCTACTGATGTGCGGATTAGCTGCGACAGCAGCTAAAACACCTACTTGGCAATCATCATTTGTTGCAGGTCGTGGTTGACGTTTCACATGTGGCTGAACACTTCATGTTTCCTTAAATAACGTAACTATCAGGCGAACGATCCGGACACTTGGATGATGTCCAGGATACCGAGCAGCATACATAGCACACGCCCGTTGGGCATTTTGATCACAATAGCCATACATCAACACCTTTTCCGTAATTGGTAAACGGTCCATTTTAACACGGGTAATGTATCCGCAATTTCGGAATGTTACGTGATACCACGTACTTTTACGTTTGTGACTATTACAGCGCCATCTATCACAAAGCGAAAAAAAAGTGATCCAACTAAAACATTCGTATTTGTTTACGTACTACACGAATATGTAATAAAAAGTGGGGGTTCCTATTAAACAAAAACGCAGTTGATATCCGTTCGACCTATGGCAGCGCCATCTAGCGGGCCAACCATAGCGCTATCCGGTTTCCCCCTTCAAGCTAGACAAGTTTCGTTCTTTGTATTTTTTCGTTTGACGCTTATTTCGTGAGATATTTGGCCCGGTCACGATCAATGGACCACCCTGTATACGATGTAGTTGATGCTAAGAGATAGAGTGACAGCTGAGGGGAAGCCTGCTGGTACTGACGTGTCTGAATAGGAAGTACCGACGAGAACATCTCTTCAGTAAATAAATACACGAAATGTACTCAAAAGATCCAGATATCTCACTAAATTCACAGTACATGTTGCACAGTAAGAATGTAAGAGTATTAAGAGAAACAACAGCTTGAATTCTGAGATAACGAGTGTTTACTTCGTGTTTGTATACAGCAAGTAGCAGGAGCTGAATGGAGCTCTACGAGAACACAGAGTTAGGCGTGCCGTGGTGCCGGCAAGGCAGTTAAACGGCCCCGACAGGTGCTAAAAGCTGACCACAGGCTCTGATTACTACGGGACTTAACTTCTGAGGTCATTAGTCCCCTAGAACTTAGAACTACTTAAACCGTACTAACCTAAGGACAACACACACATACATGCCCGAGGCAGGATTCGAAGCTGCGACCGTAGCGGTCGCGCGGTTCCAAACTGAAGCGCCTAGACCCACTCGGCCTCAGCGGCCGGCGACCCGGGTTCGGTTCCCGGCCGAGTTGGAGACTTTCTCCACTCGTGGACTGGCTGTTGTGTTGACCTCATCATAATTTCATCCTCATTACCGGCACGCAAGTCGCCCAATGTGGCGTCGACTGAAATGCGACTTGCACTTGGCGGTCGAACTTCTCCGGACGGAGCCTCCCTGCCAACGATGCCACACGCTCATTTCATTTTATAGTGTGAATTGTAGAAAAATGCTCCGATAGATTTCTTTGGGACAGCCACCTAGGCGCTGGATAATGTGACCGAAATGTTTTTATTATTTTCATAAAATATAAAACCATTTTGCTGATGACATTAGCACATTCTGTATACTTAATCAATATTCAGAAACTGGCATCTGTCGGCTTTGATACTATATCTGAAGTGTTATTTTTACATTTGGTGTTTTTGATCAGTAGTTTCTCAACTTAAAAAAGTAATGACCTTTAATATTATTAGAGCATGGGAGATAAAATTCAAAGACTCTGATAATACAATTAATCGGAAATTTAAGGAAATCCGTTTATTAGCTGCAGTTTCAATGATATCTCTTGAGCAATTAGATTTTGTGTTCCAAATTTTTCGTAATGAAATACATACTGCAAACAATGTGATAAAAAGAAGAGAGATAAAATTACCTACACTGTACACTCTGCTCCTATGAACCGTATAAGTCCGAAACCTTACTATTTCCAAAACTGTGATTTTGTTTACAAAACCCACGATTTTCTACATCTATATCTACATAGATACTCTGCAAAACAGACTTAAGTGCCTGGCAGAGGGTTCATCGAACCACCTTCACAATTCTCTATTATTCCAATCTCGTATAGCGCGTGAAAAGAACGAACACCTATATCTTTCTGTACGAGCTCTGATTTCCTTTATTTTATCGTGGTGATCGTTTCTCCCTATTTAGGTCGGTGTCACAAAATATTTTCGCATTCGGAGCATAAAATTCGTGATTGGAATTTCGTGAGAAGATTCCGTCACAACGAAAAACGCCTTTCTTTTAATGATTTCCGGACCAAATCCTGTATCATTTCTGTGATACTATCTTCCATATTTCGCGATAATACAAAACTTGCTGCCCTTCTTTGAACTTTTTGATGTACTCCATCAGTCCTATTACGTAAGGATCCCACACCGCGCAGCAGTATTCTAAAAGAGGACGGACAAGAGTAGTGTGGGCAGTCTCCTTAGTAGATCTGTTACATTTTCTAAGTGTCCTGCCAATAAAACACTTTCTGTGTGTTCCTTCCAATTTAAGTTGTTCGTAATTGTAATACCTAGGTATTTAGTTGAATTTACGGCTTTTAGATTGGACTGATTTATCGTGTAACCGAAGTTTAGCGAATTCCATTTAGCACTCGTGTCGATGACCTTACACTTTTCGGTGTTTAGGGTCAATTGCCAATTTTCGCACCATTCAGATATATTTTCTACATAGTTTTGAAATTTGTTTTGTTCTTCTGATGACTTTATTAGTCGATAAACGACAGCGTTATCTGCATACAACCTAAGACGGGTGCTCAGATTGTCTCCCAATCCGTTTATATAGATAGGGAACAGCAAAGGGCCTATAACACTACCTTAGGGAACACCAGATATTACTTCTGTTTTACTCGATGGCTTTCCGTCAATTATTACGAACTGTGACCTCTGTGACAGGAAATCACAAATCCCGTCACATAACCGAGACGATATTCGATAAGCACTGAATTTCACTACAAGCCGCTTGTGTGGTGATCTGAAATCCCTTGTAAATAGCACTCAACACATCAT
This sequence comes from Schistocerca serialis cubense, assembly GCF_023864345.2. Classification (NCBI taxonomy): domain Eukaryota; kingdom Metazoa; phylum Arthropoda; class Insecta; order Orthoptera; family Acrididae; genus Schistocerca; species Schistocerca serialis. The sequence continues at coordinate 95,230,976 of NC_064643.1, forward strand.
GTGAATAAAGAGCTAGTTGTGTTCCACAAGAATGATGTTTTCTAAACCCATGTTGACTGTGTGTCAATAGACAGTTTTCTTCGAGGTAATTCATAATGTTTGAACACAATATACAGGGTGATTCAAAAAGAATACCACAACTTTAGGAATTTAAAACTCTGCAACGACAAAAGGCAGAGCTAAGCACTATCTGTCGGCGAATTAAGGGAGCTATAAAGTTTCATTTAGTTGTACATTTGTTCGCTTGAGGCGCTGATGACTAGGCGTCAGCGTCAGTTGAAGCTAAGATGGCGACCGCTCAACAGAAAACCTTTTTGTGTTATTGAGTACGGCAGAAGTGAATCGACGACAGTTGTTCAGCGTGCATTTCGAACGAAGTATGGTGTTAAACCTCCTGATAGGTGGTGTATTAAACGTTGGTATAAACAGTTTACAGAGAATGGGTGTTTGTGCAAAGGGAAAAATTCTGGACGGCCGAGAATGAGTGATGAAAATGTAGCACGCATCCAGCAAGCATTTGTTCGCAGCCCCCTGCGATTTTTTCTTGCGGGGGTATGTTAAGGATATGGTGTTTCGGCCACCTCTCCCAGCCACCATTGATGATTTGAAACGAGAAATAACAGCAGCTATCCAAACTGTTACGCCTGATATGCTACAGAGAGTGTGGAACGAGTTGGAGTATCGGGTTGATATTGCTCGTGTGTCTGGAGGGGGCCATATTGAACATCTCTGAACTTGTTTTTGAGTGAATAAAAACCTTTTTAAATACTCTTTGTAATGATGTATAACAGAAGGTTATATTATGTTTCTTTCATTAAATACACATTTTTAAAGTTGTGGTATTCTTTTTGAATCACCCTGTATTTTCAAAAATCCTACTGCATATCGACGTTAACGATATGGGCCTGTCATTTAGTGGATTACTCCTACTACCTTTCTTGAATATTGGTGTGACCTGTGCAACTTTCCAGTCTTTGGGTACGGGTCTTTCGTCGAGCGAACGGTTGTATATGATAAGTATGCAGCTAATGCATCAGCATACTCCGAAAGGAACCTAATTAGTATACAGTCTGGACCAGAAGACTTGCTTTTATTAAGTGATTTGAGTTGCTTCACTACGCCGAGGATATTTACTTCTACATTACTCATGTTGGCAGCTGTTCTCGATTCGAATTCTAGAATATTTACTTCGTCTTCTTTTGTGAAGGCATTTCGAAAGTCTGTGTTTAGTAACTCTGCTTTGGCAGCACTGTCTTCGACAGTATCACTATTGCTATCGCGCAGAGAAGGCATTGATGGTATCTTGCCGCTAACATACTGTGGTGTCACCGCCAGACACCACACTTGCTAGGTGGTAGCTTAAATCGGCCCCGGTCCATGTAGTACATGTCGGACCCGCTTGTCGCCACTGTGTGATCGCAGACCGAGCGCCACCACAAGGCAGGTCTCGAGATACGGACTAGCACTCGCCCCAGTTGTACGGACGACATTGCTAGCGACTACACTGACGAAGCCTTTCTCTCATTTGCCGAGAGACAGTTAGAATAGCCTTCAGCTAAGTCCATGACTACGACCTAGCAAGGCGCCATTAGCCTTACATAGTTTGATAGTTATCGTATGAAATGTCTCAACAAGAAGAACGATGTATACAACAAGGATAAATAAAAGTTAAGTATTCGAGGAGCTGCATACTTTTCTTATTAGCATTCACTACTTATCCTGTTCCAGAATTCACTCCCGTCTGCGTTAGATAGCGTGCATTTCGGCCGCCTCTATCTACAAGGTGTTGGCACATTTACCAACACATCACATGCTTCACATACGACCAGCATCTCTTTGGATTTTCTGCCAGGTTTCGAGACAAAGTTTCGTTGTGGAAACTGTTATAATCATCTCGCATTGAAGTCAGCGCTAAATTTCGAGCTTCTGTAAAAAATCGCCAATTTTGGGGATTTTGTGCCTGTTTAAATTTGGTATGTTTGTTTCGATGTTGATTTTGAAAAGGAGTTACCGAAGCAGACGTGTACGGTACCCCTTATTTTCAGATTAAATTTTATTTCCTTATTTTCCAGATGTACATTTTATGTCACGTCCGCAGTTATCATTGGTAATCAACAATCTCTGTCAGCAGTGCAGTACGCATATTAGGGAGTCAGATTACGGTTCCCACACTGGCTGAAGTAGCCGTTGGACCATCTGGCATCGGCCGTAGACCGTGGGGTGAGGTGCTGCGGCTACCTGTAAGATAGGGCAGTTACGCCAGCGCTGGATACGTAGTGAAACCACAGACATTCTGGGACGAGGCAAGTGATTTTGTTTCACAAGTATTTACTGGTAAAAGCCACTTGTCGACTATAGATATTAGAAGAAGCCTATTGGACACAAACACTTTCTCTACAACCACATTGCGACAGAAGAAAGTAGTCATTTCAGTGAACAAATGAATAATGTTTAAGATAAAGAAGTTGTGCGAACAGTGACGATGTTCCACTGTTTTAAGTACGAGATCGAGAATGCGCGCCACAGGCGCCAGTCATTGTTAGGACGCCTTTCGATCTAGTTCTGTCGTAAAGACCATGCTCTCAGGAAATAGCCAGTTTTTGAGTTAAAAGTGATCGATCGTTTCAATGTTGTCGGATAACGGTGTTTTCGTAAATACGTCATAAGGGCATCCAAGACCATTATTTCAACTGATACAGCTTTCCGCGTCATCACTTGCAAATAAGAGGATCAAAATTACAGGATTAAAACAGTTAGGGAGAAATCGTACACGGCGACTCACTAATATAATCCAAGGAGGGTTGTCATAATCTCTGCAAGTCCCGGATGGGAAACCACAGCCAGTGATAGTGTCGCGTCTTATGCCATCTTCAACTCCCTAACTAAACTGAGACACTTCTGGAAAGTTTCGGAAATTTGTGTTAAGGTTCTATGGGACGAAACTGCTGAGGTCATCAGTCCCTAGGCTTACACACTAAATAAACTAACGTAAACTATCTTACGCTAAGGACAACACATACACCCATGCCCGAGGGAGGACTCTAACCTCCGATGGGGGTGGGGGGGGGGGGGGGTCGCGAACCGTGACAAGGCGCCTGAGACCGCACGGCTACTCCACAAGACACACTTCTGGAGATACAGTAAAAAGTGTGGGGGGGAGGGGGGGGGGAAGGGGAGGCCGGGGACGGTTCTTACAGGGCCATTGGGCATGACTTCAGGTCATATCTGGTACTGACTGAGAAAACTATAACGCTGCAACTATACTTCATGGACACGCTCCGTCCTCTTATGTTAAATCTTATGCGACAGTCTTGTGCTGCCATTTTGAAATAGGACAATGTTCGTACACCCATGGAACGTGTCGATATCAACTATCTACGTCATACTAAGGTACGTCTATGGCCACGAAAATCTCATCTGTCCCCTACAGAACAGGTTTGTGAGTAGCTCGTACGTCCCCTACTTCCCAGCGCCAAAATCCAGGATATCAAGGACCAGTAAACAAAGTTGTGAGGCATTATGCCTCAGGAGAGGATACAGCAGCTTTAAGATACCATCTTCGACTAGGACAGTGCATGCACCAACGACAGTGGGGCGGGGGGAATCGAATTTGTAATCACTAAAATAACGTCACATACCGTCTCAGCTCGCGAAATTTCATTTTCGTTTCTTCTTCCCATTGTGGGTGCTCCACTTTTTTGTGAGGTAGTGTAATTATTCCTCTAATGCTGTAACGGAATATGGATAGATTCATTCTCTTACACATGTGCGTTATTTTGTATTTACCCACATTTCAAGAGAACTAATGTTAATTTACTTCAAGTGAAAATCTCGGTAAATTCTTTCTCCATTTCACTGCGACCGTCCAACGCCGATACTTTGAAAAAAATCAGCCAACTAGTTGCAACCAAAGATTTATTTAGACCTTAACCTAGGTTTCGATATTTATAAAAAAAATCTTCTCCAGAAGAAGTGGACCCTAAAAATGCACATAAACGGCTACAAACTATTTTAACCTATATAATAAAATATCAATAATAGAAAAATATTTGTGAGGTAAGCATACTCATTTGTTACATCACACGGTGGTAAATTACACTAGCTAAAGCCGAAAGTCTCTTATCATATATAAAGTTCACCGCTAGACAACCTACTCTGATAATATCATTCCGTCAGATTCTTTCCACCAGTAGGCTCATAACTGTGCGGTTTGTTTTTTTTTTTTTCTTTTTTCGTTCAAGAATAAATCCTGCTTTAACAACGCCACTTTCCCAATACGATTTTCACGAAGAAATTAATTTGATTAATACTATTGCTAGCAATAATGGTTACAAACAAGACGTAGTCGACCAAATGATTAGTAACAAAAGCTCCAATAAAAAATTTCAACACTAGGTGACAACAAACTGAAGAGTAATAAAGAAGAAAATGGCAAGCTCATTTCGATAACATTTTTAGGTTATGTGTCCTACAGGATTGGCCGTCTTCTGACTAGACAGTACGGTTGTAGAGTTACCTTCTCTACTACCAATAGTTTAAGAAAGATTTAGTACATATATCAAATAACTGAACAAGAATCTTTCACAATTTCAGGTGTCTATAAAATCGTCTACAATGATTGCCCTAGCTATTATATACGGCAGATCGGTAGAGCTTTTAAGAGACAGATATAAGGAGCACCTGCTGGAAAAGAAAGGTGGAAATGTTCATAATTCTTTTTTTGCTGAACATTTATTTATTTCAGACCAATCTCTTGAGGAATCTGAAGAACCCGTAATTTTACATAAGGAAACAAATGGCTGGAAATTGGATTCATCAGAAGAACTTGAAATTTATAAACATCTTGCTAAGAGATACGGTTACATTTTGTACCATCAGTTGCAGCTAGCGAGTAAGCACTTCCTTGACGGCTTTAAACCGTAGCTCACGGTCACATAATACGTGTTTACCGATCTCCTCTAACATCAACGAATGTGCCGTTTTCCTCAAAATACTTCCTCTCTACTGTTGAACTACTTACATTTCATATCACTGGGTTTTATTCTTCGGAACATGTTCCTACAGTTAAGCGGAAGGTTCTCATTTTTTTATGTTGTGGTGTAGCTTTTTCCATTTCACTCTTTCCTCGATCTTTTTGTAACAGAAGTAATTTTTTGTGATAAAATTGTTATCCTCTGAACACTAAGTTTACGTGCAGTATCTCTCTACCACATAAATGTTTTACAGATAATTTTAAATTTAATGTATACCTCTAAAATTATTTCATTATGGCCTGCTAAATTTCTCTTTAATGTAAAATTACGTTACTTAACACCAGGAAGACGCAGTGCTTACGCACATCTATATAGCGCCCACTGCAGTCCAATTTTTGCTTATCGCTTACGCTCCCGTAGTGTTAAGCGCATGTTTCTCTTTTTAGTGACGCTGTTTTTTGCTCTTTTTGTAAATAGAGATCTAGCTTCCGCACGCTAAATTTACGGACATTATTACTCTGTCAGCGCATGTACTAGAGATTCTACACGTAATGTATAGGCTACCTGTAAATTTATTGCATTAGTAGCAGCCTTGTAGAAGAAATTTTCTTTCTTACTTTAATGTATATTGTTGTTACTAACACAAGCATGGCGTAGTTCTTACACGCACGTATTTAGGACCCTCTGCATCCAACATTTTTCCTTATAGCTTGAGCCTATGCCTTTAAGCAGTTGGCTTTTGTCTCTGGCATGGTGAATACATTCGTTACGCAAATATTGTATTCTTTGGACTCTTGTTGTTCTTTTGTGTAGACAAGAGCCGTTACCAGTGGGCGAATACATTTGTGCAATTATTCTGAAGTCCACTGAATGTAACTTGCTTGGCATCCATGTGATGTTTCTGGTTTTTTATCAGTTGTATATACAACAAGAACCGCTCGGTTTCAACGAATGTACTTTGCCACCATGTGATGTAACAAGTGAGTATGCTTACCTCACAAATATTTTTTCTATTACTAATATTTTGTTATATATGTAAAAATAGTTTGTAGCCGTTTATAAAGATTTTTACGACCCACGCCTTCTGAAGAAGATATTTTTATAAATATCGAAACCTAGGTCAAAGCTGAATAAACCTTTGGTTTGCAACCGATTAGCTGATTTTTTTCAACCTCTTAGAATTTAGACAGTTGCTGACTCGCAGCCACGTTTAAAATTTTGTGATCTTTAATATCACATCTTTGAAGCCCAACTGGTGTAATAACAGCAATCGAACAGTTAAGTCAGACAAAGAGTCTGATTCAGTTAATTCTAGTTATTAGTATTGGTTTATATAGGCGTTTAAAAATCATGTCCCCGCATCGGAAGTTCGAGTCCTCCCTTGGGCATGGGTGTGTGTGTTGTCCTTAGCGTAAGTTAATTTATGTTAGATTAAGTAGTGTGTAAGCCTAGGGACCGGTGACCTCAGCAGTTTGGTCCCATAGAACTTACCACAAACTTCCAAAAATCATATAGAACGATTAGTTGGCTTTTCTTTTTGATCTTATCTTTCCAGAACTTTTTCACCTTCTCACTACGGGTCGGTAGTACTCTTAGTCTGCATGACTCGTTGACTCACAAAGTATTGTTTTAGTTGTCTGGATGTGAACTCGTGTGACTGTCAGAATTTCGCCCTTGTCGCAGCCAGTGAATCAACAACAACTTTCGCGAGATCCTTCCTCTCTGGATGCCAGATAGCCATAGTACTTTGGTTTTGTTGGCCCCATCTATGATGGGTGGCAGAGCTGTGTCGCTAATCGTAAGTCATCCAATTGCGCCATAGGTCCTTAAAAGTTAGAAGCCTGTTCCGTGCAATGGAACTAAATTAGTACATCAGGAGAGAGAGTTCTTACAAACACTCGCACTTTAGGTCCGATAACTTCCTCCAATTTCTGTCGTTCTGTTTTCTCGATGAGATATACACTGATCAGCCAGAGCATTATGACCACATTATCGATATGAACCGTCCAGGCGACAGCAACGTCACTTGGCGAGGAATTTCTGCTAGTCAGACACACGCACGGTGCATTTAGTATCAGTGAGCATGCAGTCCGTGCGTAGAATGAGGAAGGTGTGCTATCTATCTTTTGACTGATGGCAGACTGTGATAGCCCGAAGACTCGGCACGAGCATTTTGAAAAGTGCACGAGTTGTCGGGTGTTCGAGGCGTGCTGTGGTGAGTGTCTTCAAGACGTGGTGAAACCACGCCCAGACGTGACGGGGTTGGGTGCCCAACCCCTATTACGTTGTAGGCTGGACAGGCTGGTAAAACAGGACAGGCGGCGAACTCTGGCAGAACTACCATCAGACATTAATGCTGATCAGAGTACAAGTGAACACACAGTACACCGAATGTTGCTAATGATGGGCCTCCACAGCCGACGTCGCACTCACGTTACTATTTTAACACCATGACATCGGCAACTACGACCGAAATGGGCAAGTGACCATGGACACTGGACATTGGCAAAGCGTTGCATGCTTTGATGAATCCCGATACCTTCCTCATCATGCCTCGAAGACTTCTTAAGTAATAGAACCCAGTACGTTGTCCTTGATGGTGAGTGTTCATCGGAGGTGAGGGTATCATCTGGAGTGTCCCAGGGAAGTGTGGTAGATCCGCTGTTGTTTTCTGTCTACATAAATGATCTTTTGGATAGGGTGTGTTGGTGGATAGCAGTGTGCGGCTGTTTGCTGATGATGCTGTGGTGTACGGGAAGGTGTCGTCGTTGAGTGACTGTAGTAGGATACAAGATGACTTGGACAGGATTTTTGATCGGTGTAAAGAATGGCAGCTACCTCTAAATATAGATAAATGTAAATTAATGCAGATGAATAGGAAAAAGAATCCCGTAATGTTTGAATACTCCATTGGTAGTGTAGCGCTTGACACAGTCACGTCGATTAAATATTTTGGCGTACCGTTGCAGAGCGATATGAAGTGGGACAGGCAGTTGTGGGGAAGGCGGATAGTCGTCTTCGGTTGATTTGTAGAATTTTGGGAAGATGTGGGTCATCTGTAAAGGAGACCGCTTATAAAACACTAATACGACCTATTCTTGAGTACTGCTCGAGCGTTTCGAAACCTTTCAGGTCGGATTGAGGGAGGACATGGAAGCAATTCAGAGGCGGGCTGCTAGAATTGTTACTGGTAGGTTTGATCATCACGCGAGTGTTACGGAAATGCTTCAGGAGCTGGGGTGGGAGTCTCTGGAGGAAAGGAGGCGTTCCTTTCGTGAATCGCTACTGAGGAAATTTAGAGAACCAGCATTTCAGGCTGACTGCAGTACAATTTTACTGCCGCCAACTTATATTTCGCGGAAAGACCACAAAGATATGATAAGAGAGATTAGGGCTCGTACAGAGACATATAGGCAGTCATTTTTTCCTCGTTCTGTTTGGGGAGTGGAACAGAGAGAGAAGATGCTAGTTGTGGTACGAGGTACCCTCCGCCACGTACCGTATGGTGGATTGCGGAGTATATATGTAGATGTACATGTAGATGCCCATGGGAATGTGCGAATCTGTCGTCTTCCAAGGGAACAGCTCCTTGACGCCCGTAGTGCGGGACGGAGACAAGCCGAAGGTGACCCCATTATTCTGAGTGGAACATTGACGTGGGCATCAATTAATCTAGTGGAGGTCGTGCAAGGCACCATGAAGACCAAGGAATATCGTATACCGGTTGCAGACCACGTACATCCCTTTATGACGATCATGTTTCCCGACGGCAGTTGCATTTTTCACGAAGATAATGCGCCATGTCACACGACCAGGAGTGTGATGTACTGGTTCGATAAACGCAATGGAAAGTTCCAGTTGATGTGCTGGCTCCACAACTCACCAGATCTGAACCCGATCGAACACATTTGGGATTTGATTGAACGTGGTGTAAGTGCTCATCGCCCCCTCCCTGCCCCCCCCCCCCCTGGATTTACGGGAATTAGGTGACTAGTGTGGGCAAATGTGGTGTCAGCTCCCTTCAGTGAGCTACGAAGGCCTCACTGCTTCCATGTCACAACGCGTAGCCGGTGTTATCCGTGCCAAGGGTGGACATACTGGCTATTACGTAGGTGGACCATAATGTTTTGGCTGATCAGTAAAGTTATCGACCATATCTCGGCTACATAGTGTGCCTGTGGGAAAACGGTTATCTGGTGGTGGCAAAGTCTGACTGAATCTAGTTAAGATTACATTTAGATGTCAAATGGAACGGGTGTGAATTTCACGCTCGAGTGACTGTGAAACCTACCAGTCTTCATTTAGAGCTGCAGTAATAAGTACCGGAGCCTGGCACGTAACAAAAACAGGTAGTGGCAACTGCGCAGTTGAATGCCTGCGAAGGTGACTTGTTACGGGAACGAGGGAAAGGTAGTTGGAAGCTATCATGTATTCCGGATAATGGTTCACGAGTATGTGAAGTCGGTGACGAGGACTACAGGAGAGGGTCAACATCATCATCAGCATCATCATCATTTAAGACTAATTATGCCTTTCAGCGTTCAGTCTGGAGCATAGCCCCCTTATAAAATTCCTCCATGATCCCCTATTCAGTGCTAACATTGGTGCCTCATCTGATGTTAAGCCTATTACTTCAAAATCATTCTTAACCGAATACAGGTACCTTCTCCTTGCTCTGCCCCGACTCCTCTTACCCTCTACTGCTGAACCCATGAGTCTCTTGGGTAACCTTGCTTCTCCCATGCGTGTAACATGACCCCACCATCTAAGCCTGTTCGCCCTGACTGCTACATCTATAGAGTTCATTCCCAGTTTTTCTTTGATTTCCTCATTGTGGACACCCTCCTGCCATTGTTCCCATCTACTAGTACCTGCAACCATCCTAGGTACTTTCATATCCGTAACCTCAACCTTGTTGATAAGGTAACCTGAATCCACCCAGCTTTCGCTCCCATACAACAAAGTTGGTCGAAAGATTGAACGGTGCACAGATAACTTAGTCTTGGTACTGACTTCCTTCTTGCAGAAGAGAGTAGATCGTAGCTGAGCGCTCACCGCATTAGCTTTGTTACACCTCGCTTCCAGTTCTTTCACTATTTTGCCATCCTGTGAGAATATGCATCCTAAGTACTTGAAACCGTCCACCTGTTCTAACTTTGTTCCTCCTATTTGGCACTCAATCTGTTTATATTTCTTTCCCACTGACATTACTTTCGTTTTGGAGGTGCTAATTTTCATACCATAGTCCTTACATTTCTGATCTAGCTCCGAAATATTACTTTGCAAACTTTCAGTCGAATCTGCCATCACAACTAAGTCATCCGCATATGCAAGACTGCTTATTTTGTGTTCACATATCTTGATCTCACCCAGCCAGTCTATTGTTTTCAACATATGATCCATAAATAATATGAACAACAGTGGAGACAGGTTGCAGCCTTGTCTTACCTATGAAACTACTCTGAACCATGAAAATTTACCGTCAACTCTAACTGCTGCCTGACTATCCATGTAAAGACCTTTAATTGCTTGCAAAAGTTTGCCTCCTATTCCATAATCTCGTAGAACAGACAATAACTTCCTCCTAGGAACCCGGTCATATGCCTTTTCTAGATCTATAAAGCATAGATACAATTCCCTGTCCACTCGTAACACTTCTCCATTATTTGCCGTAAGCTAAAGATCTGGTCCTGACAACCTCTAAGAGGCCTAAACACACACTGATTTTCATCAGATTTGTCCTCAACGAATACTCGCACTTTCCTTTCAACAATACCTGAGAAGATTTTACCCACAACGCTGATTAAAGAGACACCCCTGTAGTTGTTACAATCTTTTCTGTTTCCATGTTTAAATATTGGTTTGATTATTTCTTTTGTCCAGTCTCATGGAACCTGTCCCGACCCTCAGGCCAATTCAATTATCCTGTGTAGCCATTTAAGACCTGACATTTCACTGTATTTGATGAGTTCCGACTTAATTTCATCCACCCCAGCTGCTTTATTGCACTGCAATCTATTGACCATTTTCTCCACTTCCTCAAATGTGATCCTATTTCCATCATCATTCCTATCCCATTCTACCTCGAAATCTGAAACATTGCTGATCGTATTTTCACCTACATTGAACAACTCTTCAAAATATTCCCTCTATCTGCCCAAGGCATCCACAGGATTCACCAGCAGTTTTCCTGACCTGTCCAAAATACTTGTCATTACCTTCTTACCTCCCTTTCGAAGACTGCTAATTACACTCCAGAATGGTTTGCCAGCAGCTTGACCCATAGTCTCCAACCTGTTTCCAACGTCTTCCCAAGATTTCTTCTTGGATGCTGCAATTATCTGTTTGGCTTTGTTTCTTTCTTCAACATAAGTTTCTCTGTCTACCTGAGTTCTAGTATGTAGCCATTTTTGATATGCCTTCTTTTTCCTTTTACAGGCTGCCTTGACTGTGTCATTCCACCAAGCTGTTTGCTTCATCCTACTTTTACACACTACTGTTCCAAGACATTCTTTAGCCACTTCTAGTACTGTGTCCCTGTACCTTGTCCATTCCTTTTCCAATGACTGTAATTGACAACATTCAACTAACTGGTACCTTTCTGAGATCGCTATTATGTACTTGTGCCTGATTTCCTTAACCTGAAGTTTCTCCACTCTTATCCTCCTACATATGAACCTGACCTCCTGCACTTTCGGCCTCACAATCCCAATTTCACTGTAGATTAAATAATGATCAGTGTCACCAAAGAATCCCCTGAATACACGTGTATCCCTCACAGCCGTCCTGAATTCCTGATCTGTTATTATATAGTCAATGACAGATCTGGTTCCCCTGCCTTCCCAAGTATACCGGTGAATGTTCTTATGTTTAAAAAAGGAGTTTGTGATTACTAAGCCCATACTGGCACAGAAATCCAAGAGTTGTTTCCAGTTCCTGTTGGCCTCCATATCCTCTGCAGGAGAGGGTAGACTAGTGTATTTCAAAATGTTCAAATGTGTGTGAAATCTTATGGGACTTAACTGCCAAGGTTATCACTCCCTAAACTTACACACTACTTAACCTAAATTATCCTAAGGACAAACACACACCCCCATGCCCCGGGGAGGACTCGAAACTCCGCCGGAACCAGCCGCACAGTTTATGACTGCAGCGCCTTAGACCAGTCGGCAAATCCCGCGCCTAGTGAATTTCACAAGAGATAGATGTGATATTTCTCCACCTCTCCGACGTCAATGGGAAACTATGGTATCTGCCGTAAATAAAAGATGTTTCACGTACGAATGTTCAAATGTGTGTGAATTCCTAAGGGATCAAACTGCTTAGGTCATTGGTCCCTAGACCTACACACTACTTAAACCAACTTATGCCAAGAACAATACACACACACCCATGCCCGAGTGAGGACTCGAACCTCCGGCGGGATTGGCCGCGCAGTCCGTGACATGACGCCTCAAACCACGCGGCCACTCCGCACGGCTGTTTCACGTACGACTTGTCGAGATATCTGCTGGGACCAGTACGTTGGAGGCTGGCTCCAGTCATCGCATACATCACGGCACCTCCCTCTGAAATTGTTATGCAGATAATAACTATAATCAAGAGCAACAATACTGAAACGTCTCCGTGCGAGCCGTTCCATTGGTTTTGTTGGGCTGTCTTCGGTTTTCCGTTATTTCTTGGCACCTCTGATTTTCAGTACATCTGTGCTTCAAATTTGGGTGAAAAATGAACAGCAGATTGCTTTATTCGTGTGTACTAAGTGTTTATGTACTCCTACAACCGTATTTATTATATACTCCACCTGCGCTTTGTGTGTGTGTGTGTGTGTGTGTGTGTGTGTGTGTGTGTGTGTTTTCCTTCTCCTATTATTTGTGCCGTCTGCTTGAAAGAGTCAGCGGCTACTGTGTATGTTGGGACAGGAAGTCGTCACACATTTGGATGTTCGGATCTAGTGGCCATTTAGCCAACTTTCGTGTAGAGTTTGGACGGATCTATGCTAAGAGACTTTAGTGGCCACTGTGTAATATCACCCTTTCTCTGAGTTTTAAAAACTACCATTCAGATCTCTATGTCTATGTACTTGTGAAGTGTCACACTACCGGCCAAAGACAATCACGATTCGAAGGCAACTGTATTAGCCAATCTATACGCAATATGTCTCTTACTAAATTCTTTTGTTGGCATCGTACTGGCGATGGAACCCACGTGTACAATCGGTGGGCGAAATGATGTCGGGCAGCGGTCTACTCCTGCCCGCGTGATAGGCGATGCAAAATAGGGCGACAAAGCTGACGCACTATGTACTCCAGACCGTCCCGCCGCCTAACGCCTGCTGATCAGGCAACCCAAATGACAGTGCTGTACTGCGTGCAGCCTCATTGTCTCGTACGTCACCCAACTACGCTACAGAGCGTCGAAGTTGTAGATGCCGGCACCCGTAAATTTATACATATACACGGTGATTCGGTGATGATATTACAAACTTTCAAGGATAATGGAGACGAATAAATTTATCAATTTGAGGTAAGGATCCTTGCAAGCGAAAATCGTTCTGATGTGTCTGACAGTGGAATACGTATACCGTTCTTGCTATGAGTGTGAGGCAGGCAACTTTCAGTGGTGGTAGTAGGGACCAAAACAAGGAAAACATGAGCAACTGTTCATTTTCGCAAGTATGAAACCCATCTTCTCTATTGCACAATTGCTCGTAGCTCTTAAGATGTGCATTTTAGGGCCCATATTTACTACACATTTGTTCTTAGGTTTCCTTTAATTTACGTCTATGGTCACAATCTTCTTTATTTAAGAGATTACGGGTTTCGGTCTTTAATGACCATCATCAGATCTGTTTCATAAAAACAAAGTCCTAATGTACTGCAGCCATAGTGGCAGTACATTAGGACTTTGTTTTTATGAAACAGATCTGATGGTGGTCATTAAAGACCGAAACCAGTAATCTGTTAAACAAAAAAGATTGTGACCATAGACGTAAATTAAAGGAAACTTATTACATATAAGGGTCACTTTTTCTTTCCCGACGATGTCGCAGCTTGTGACATTTGTTCTTGTTTTGATTAATAGTACCACCTCTGAAAGTTGTCTACCCTACCATCTTAGCAACAACAGTACCGATACATGTATTCCGCTGTCAGAGGTATCAGAAGGGTTTTCGCTTATAACTTCCGACTCGTTCGTTTCCGGTACAGGGACTCCTGCCTCAGACTGATATATTCATCCGTCTCCATCACAACCTCAAAGTTTGTAACACCGTCACGGAATCACATTTACAGGAGCCGGCGCCTATAACTTTGACGCTCTGTAGCGTCGTTGGATGACGTTCCCTGACACGTGTTCTTATTCAAAATACACTCCTGGAAATTGAAATAAGAACACCGTGAATTCATTGTCCCAGGAAGGGGAAACTTTATTGACACATTCCTGGGGTCAGATACATCACATGATCACACTGACAGAACCACAGGCACATAGACACAGACAACAGAGCATGCACAATGTCGGCACTAGTACAGTGTATATCCACCTTTCGCAGCAATGCAGGCTGCTATTCTCCCATGGAGACGATCGTAGAGATGCTGGATGTAGTCCTGTGGAACGGCTTGCCATGCCATTTCCACCTGGCGCCTCAGTTGGACCAGCGTTCGTGCTGGACGTGCAGACCGCGTGAGACGACGCTTCATCCAGTCCCAAACATGCTCAATGGGGGACAGATCCGGAGATCTTGCTGGCCAGGGTAGTTGACTTACACCTTCTAGAGCACGTTGGGTGGCACGGGATACATGCGGACGTGCATTGTCCTGTTGGAACAGCAAGTTCTCTTGCCGGTCTAGGAATGGTAGAACGATGGGTTCGATGACGGTTTGGATGTACCGTGCACTATTCAGTGTCCCCTCGACGATCACCAGTGGTGTACGGCCAGTGTAGGAGATCGCTCCCCACACCATGATGCCGGGTGTTGGCCCTGTGTGCCTCGGTCGTATGCAGTCCTGATTGTGGCGCTCACCTGCACGGCGCCAAACACGCATACGACCATCATTGGCACCAAGGCAGAAGCGACTCTCATCGCTGAAGACGACACGTCTCCATTCGTCCCTCCATTCACGCCTGTCGCGACACCACTGGAGGCGGGCTGCACGATGTTGGGGCGTGAGCGGAAGACGGCCTAACGGTGTGCGGGACCGTAGCCCAGCTTCATGGAGACGGTTGCGAATGGTCCTCGCCGATACCCCAGGAGCAACAGTGTCCCTAATTTGCTGGGAAGTGGCGGTGCGGTCCCCTACGGCACTGCGTAGGATCCTACGGTCTTGGCGTGCATCCGTGCGTCGCTGCGGTCCGGTCCCAGGTCGACGGGCACGTGCACCTTCCGCCGACCACTGGCGACAACATCGATGTACTGTGGAGACGTCACGCCCCACGTGTTGAGCAATTCGGCGGTACGTCCACCCGGCCTCCCGCATGCCCACTATACGCCCTCGCTCAAAGTCCGTCAACTGCACATACGGTTCACGTCCACGCTGTCGCGGCATGCTACCAGTGTTAAAGACTGTGATGGAGCTCCGTATGCCACGGCAAACTGGCTGACGCTGACGGCGGCGGTGCACAAATGCTGCGCAGCTAGCGCCATTCGACGGCCAACACCGCGGTTCCTGGTATGTCCGCTGTGCCGTGCGTGTGATCATTGCTTGTACAGCCCTCTCGCAGTGTCCGGAGCAAGTATGGTGGGTCTGACACACCGGTGTCAATGTGTTCGTTTTTCCATTTCCAGGAGTGTATTTTGTACTCACTCCCTTCCACCAAGTCCTACAAGCTTTTAACGTGAATTTCCGAAAACCCTGTATCACTGATTCCGTCATAAATAGTGCAAACTTTGAACAGTCAGTGAGTAGTTGTGTTAGTCGTAGCTGCCTTGGTAGAACTCATATATCCACTTTTGCGGATGTTGAGTGTTGTACCTACGACAGAGCACAATATAATGTTACTGTGCTTACGAGTCGTACGCAGCTCCTACCATAAATAAAAAGTGTCTTCACATCCACAAAAAGTATATAAATACTCATTACCAAACACCCAACAATTTCTCCAGAGTACATTAAAGCAGTCGGCTAAAACCGATACGCCACCTGTCAGAGTCCAAGGACAGAGTTCGAGTGCATGATGTTAGGGCTAATCTTCGTATTTGCTCTGTTTCTTGTATTTTGCAGTATTCTGCATCTACATATACATTCCGCAAGACACAGTAAGGCGTACTCCGTAAGAGCCCTAATTTCTCTTGTGTTATCTTTATAGTAGTTGCGCGAAATGTACGTTCGTGGCAATAGAATCGTTCGTTCTGCAGACAGGCGCAAATGCCGGGTCTCTAAATTTTCTCAATAGTGTTTCGCCAAAAGAATATTGTCTTTCCCTGTTCCAGTCACGGGTTACAAGAAGAAACTGGCGGTTTAAGCTTTATTCAACTTGTACGATTTACAGAAGAGCAAAATCGCTCAATGTTTCGTTGTTGACTAACGTCAACCTGTAAAGTGATTCAGGCAGGGGTATGAAACTGAGTGAGTTGGCGATTACAAAGATGAAATCTCCTACCGCAACCAGTACGAACCGTAGAAGTACAGACATTATGGCTTGCTACATCCATACTACACAGTGTTATCCCTGGAATGAACTTCAGCAACTACAATGAAGTGGTAAAGATGTCGGGGGACAGACAAAGAAGGGGTTACGTTTAGCACATGATGATGATGATGATGATGATGATGATGACGTCTGTATCACAAAAATGGCCTAGCAGTCCGTCAATACTATAAATCCTGTCGTATGATTGTAGGTCGCTTTAAATTCACTAATTTGGAGAATCCATTCCGCAGTGTCCCTTAACATATATTATATTTCCTTTAATTAGCTACAGTGTCGCAATTTGCCCCTTTTTTCGATAAAGAGGGGTGTTAATGACATTACAGAATGCTGTAGGTGTTGTGGGCATAGACTGTCAGGTGATGGTCATATGTAGTAGAATGAACAGTTCGTAAAGGTCCTGCGATGCTAGCGCCGACGTGGCGCGGTAGTCGGGCGGCATTATGTCAATCACCACTAGATGGCAATGGCATCGTTTTCACATCGGCAGGGGAATTCCCTTCATCGAAGCTGAGCCAGTTAGCACGAAACATTTGGAAATTATATACACAAACCTTCATTGTGAATCACTATCTTTTAATGTAAGCCAGATCATAACCCTACAACAGTTCCTAAGATTTTTAGCGCATTACGAATGCAATGTAAGTTTGTAATGGCGAAAAATTTTCTCTTTATTTTTACTGTGAAACCTTGCTTGTTGTTACATTTTGTGATTCCAGGTCAACGGAGAAGTGCCCTTTAGATCTTGATAAGTGAATTTGTATCAAAAAATGACCATACTTTTTGATTGCCGAGTGACCGTAGACGTCAGTATAGGACACATTTTACTATGCTACCTGTACCAGCCCCTGAAAAAGGACTCTTAGGAGTTCAACAGGAGACATACGGACGACATCAAACTGATCCCATAAAGTTTCCGTTTTTACTGACTAACTTACGGAAACCCAAAAAAGTCTGTACAGTGATATTAATAACTTACGCGTTTAGAAAAAAGAAATATTGCTGGTACACTTTATAATACCAACGTAGCTCTTCGATACACTGCAACAAACTGTAGGAACTGCAGCTGGAGAGGGTAAGTTGGGAACAGGAGGTTTAAACGGTGCTTGAAAACAGGAAGGGAAGGGCGAGATCTAGTTGATAATTTGATATGTAGAGATGCTAGTGTGGGGGAGTAAGTGGCAGGAGACTTACAATACGATTAAAAAGGATGAAGCCCGGGAAAGGAATGGTAAGCTGGGAACTTCACGTGGAAAAGGATGGGGAGAAACGAGTTAAATCAGAGATAGAGGGTCGTTGGGGTATGTTAGTACTGACTCAGCAGCATGCCGGGACTGATAACTGGCAGGGAAAACGTTATGGCCAGATAAGACTACAATTGTCCAGTCATACCTGAGGGTCCCTTGATTGTTCTGGGAGATGGTTGATCAGAATTACAACATATGAAATATTAGTTGACTGGATTAAAAAAACTATAAAAAATTTACTTAACGTTATACAAGACATTGGGACAGGAATGTGTCGAATATTTACTTCTTTGAATATTAAATCATCACTTGATGTACACATTCATTAATTCTTTTCATCTCTTTCATGGAATTGTAATTTTGAACATTGTGACCTATATACTTCGAGAATAGCTCCTTTGTCCTAACTAGGCGATGTTGCCTGCTTTATCGGTGGTCTCGAACAGGACAGAGCCTTCCTCTGTTCGGCTGCACGTCCGCCCCGGTGTGGTGGTCTTGCAAAGCTGGTAGCGAGCGCGTGGCATGTGGCACCGCCGGCGCCTGCCACTCGTCGGTGCGCAATGCAGCGAGACATCGCTAACTTCTATGGTTTCGAGACGAGTTTCCGACTTTGCTACGACACAGCTATCTTTGGACTATACGACAGAAACAATAGCGTTGTTGGAGCCACATTTTTTGTTTACACATAATATAAGTAGTTGTCCAATGTGGAAGAGGAGGGTTCAAATGGCTCTGAGCACTATGGGGCTTAACATCTGAGGTCATCAGTCCCCTAGAACTTAGAACTAGTTAAACCTAACTAACCTAAGGACATCACACACATCCATGCCCGGGGCAGGATTCGAACCTGCGACCGTAGCGGTCGCGAGGTTCCAGGTATCGATACTGGAAATGGAGTTGTAGCTGCCGGATTTCTTCTTCCATGATCGATTTTTGGTCTCATGTAAACGCACAACCGGGTTTTAAAGGCGTATCGGTTGTCAGGTTGCGTCTTATTTTTAAATAATTTCGGGTAATCTGGATCGAGTGACTTTTTGTGGAGTGAAGGAGAAGTAG
Organism: Schistocerca serialis cubense; assembly: GCF_023864345.2. Lineage (NCBI taxonomy): Eukaryota > Metazoa > Arthropoda > Insecta > Orthoptera > Acrididae > Schistocerca > Schistocerca serialis. Next base: position 95,249,901 of record NC_064643.1, read on the forward strand.
TAATATTAGGGTGAGTATGAATTTGTCTGCCTGATATTTTATTGAGTTGTGACCACTAAATCAGAACTGGAACGCCTGGTTTCCAGGGCCATTTGTGTAAAACAGCTGATCTTCGGAAAATCAGTATTAATTTCCATTGACTAAAAGCTGCCAAAATTCAATTTCGTCTGCCTGAACTCGTGTCTCATGTAAACGTACCACACGTTACTTTACAGTCCAAGGTTAGTGCAGGTATTTTAGGGCGTCGAAATCTCGGATGGGAGAGGGGGCGGGGGGGTTACCAGTCAGCAGTGCAGTCGACCTGCTTTTCTGCCAATTGACAACAAAATACGTGAAAATAAAAACAAGAAACACTAGGTGAGATATGTATAATAAATTCAAAACTTTTAAATGGGGAAAATAAAATGGGCGTTTACAAGAGATAAGACATGCACTTTCGGTTAAAAACAGTAATAATAAATTCACGATAAGAACACCTCTAAAAGTATATAGCACATGATGCTGAGTATTAGCAATTAAAAGAACCACTTTTCTGGCACAAAAACTGGAAGGATCTGCCCTGGGGTAGGGAGTCTGTTGTTGAAGGGAAAATGTTGGTGGGTGAAGAGGGTGGGTATATGATTATATAGAAATGGAATGTAAGTGGCTGTTGGTACTGATGATAGGATGGAATACAGGGGGATATTGGTCAGGCTAAAATATGATGGGGAAACGGAGGTAGGGAAACAAATGTGGACAGAAAAAAAGTAGGTAAAGAAAGGTGGACAGGAGAAAAAGGGGGGGGGCAGAGAATGAATATGGGTATGGGAGGGACAGAGAGCCCTGATGAGGTGGAATGGGTGGAGTGGATTCAGAGCTGGTAGGATTGGTAAATGTCGGCGCAGAGTTCATGATATGCAAGGTGTGAGATCGTTGAAGTTCCTTGGGAAGAGTATGTGGAGCGTGTGTAGAATTAGGGGTGCTGGTATGTGTTGGTAAAGCCGCATATTTGAAGGGTTAAGGTTGCTGATATGTTTTGGTAATGCCACAGTAGTATACAAGGATTGAAAAGTACAGAAGATACTACTTGACTATTGGAGTCGAGCTTGCAGTTAGTGTAGGTTGGTAGGAGGTGTTCAGAGCGAGTTCGGAGAGGTGGGAAGTGGACGAGTTGGTGAAGCGGTTGTAGGGGAAGGTAAACAGATATGGAAAGTGAGGCGGAATGCGTGGCGCGCCAGGATGTGCACAGACTTATAGAAGGGGAGGGGGGGGGGGGCGGCAGATACCGGTCAGATGAACGTTTCGTAAGTGTGGAGGACACTGGGATCGTTAGTAGGTGCAGTTTCCACATTAGTTTCCAGTCGATGATAAGTCCAAGATGTTTTAATGTATTAGTTAGCTGGATCGGGCAGTCGTAAATGGTAAAGTAAAAGTCACAGAGATGGAAAGTGCGGGTTGTGTGTACTAATTACCTGGGTTTGAAGAGGTTAATCTTGAGGAGCCTTTGGTTACACCTGGAGGTAAACTGACAGGTGGATCTAGAGGGGTCGGAATTTTGAGGGTAGACTAGGGAGCCAGGAAAGCAGTGCCATCAGCATACTGAACAGCTGGACTGGTGAAGACGGTTTGTGGATAACGGCCTTGTAGGGGAGGGTAGGACGAAGCCTTTGGGCACTCCGGCAGTGGGATGGAAGATGTGGGAAATGGTGACAAAGGATGGGCGATTGTAGGGGAGGGATGCAATAAGGCAGACATAATTGGAAGTGCGTAAGTCTGGAGATTGAAAGGAAGACCGGAATGCCATACACAGCCGAGGCTCTCTCTAGGACAAAGGAGGCAAATTAAAACCAGTCACTACTTGCTCTCAATTTAATGTGTCGAAACAGCCTTAGGCTCCTAGTCATCTGAATTAATAACTGAAGACTTCCAATAAAAGAGACAGAGAATGTCAGACGAGACTACACCGAGTTACAGTTCATTTTAGGATTATATTCAAAATGCCTGAATGAATGTCGAATCGAAGATTTTGCGGAATACTGAGGATATTATTACGCCGTAGTGAACGTACTGGCTGTTGGCGCGATCTGTCGGCTGCTTTGCAAACGAGTGCTCGCTGCTGCCAACGCGACCTGCCGGCTGTAACGAGAACTACGTCACAAGCTGTGGCCTTGGCGGGAAAGCCAAATATGCGAAGTAGCCATACGAAAGATTTCGAGTGACTTCCTTTTTGTGATTTTGCTACCGCAACTTTTGGAGGTTAGCAAACATATCTGAGCTTGACTAGACCAGTCTTTGAAATATTGTACTTGGCTGAACGCTCAGTAACGCAGTATCTTTCGAGACCGTAACTAATAAAGCCAAGACTTTCTCTCCGTCTAAATTCTAAACAGTGTCGGTGCACTTAACCTGACAACTTTAGTAATTATTTTGTAAGTGGAGATTAAAAATAAACATGAAGAAAACTGAATATACGAGTGGGTGCCGACCAACAACATGATTTATTAGTTGGGAATATTGCTGTTAAATGTCTCTGTTGTTTTAAATAGCTTGATGTGAGTACAGTTGTGAATGGAGAGTGGGGAAGATACTGAAAATAAGACTGGACAAGGGAAACATGTTATTCAACAGTTAAAGTCAATCCTTTGGAGTAATAACGTAAAAAAGCTAAAAGATTATATACAAAACAGAAATCTAACAGATGGAAACAATATATTAATGAGTTGTACTCGTATTACGAACCTCAAAAATTTAGCGAAATAGACGAAGAAGAAAAAGTAGGTCAAACTGACATGGGGTTTGCAATTATACAAGAAGAATTCGAAAAAGCGTTAAATGATCTGAAAGAAAAGAAGGCACGTGGTACTGATAGCATTTCAAGTGAAATGCTTAAAGCATTGTAGCTAGAAATAAATAACCTAATAATGGCCATAACCAATGATATATAATTGGTATTATCCCAAAAGATTTTAAGGAAAGAAACATGATAACGGCTGACGACTACACAAAACAACAAGTAACAACTGAGCATACTAACTCACACTTCGGTAATGTCAAGAAACTATCCAATATCAACACAGAACATGCATTAAATGCATCCAAAGAATACTATACAGTTTTCAGAACAAATGGAGAAAGAATACAGATGCCAAGGTTTGTGGGTCACACAGCTGTGATGCTTCCAGATGAAGGAAATCTCCAAAGAATCTTAGAACTTGTGGCTACAGTGCTAAGGCATAAGTGCCAAATGGAAATTAACTCGAAAAACAGAAATATCCGCGTGTGCACCAAGGAACCAGAAGAAATAAACATCAAATTTAGGTAAAGCAAATCAAACGAAATAAAATAAATGTTTAGGAAGTAAACTAACTGAAGACTGAAAAAGCAAAGAAAACATAAAACACAGAATCAGAGAAGCAAAATCTATGTTCGTGAAAAAAAGAAAACTGCTGTGTTCAGAGAACGTAAATACTGAAGTAAGGGTGGTTAAGAGCTGCATTCGGAGAGCAATACTGCATTAGCGAAGGAAGATCAATTAGGAGAATAGAGCCAAGAAGACACGTCACAATTAGTCCCTTGTAGATAGTAAGTCATAAACAGTCCCTTGTAGATGTCCAACAAGGAACGTTTAATGTTATGTGAGCCTCACTGCCCATATTTTTTAACTAATTTGTGCCTGATCTTATTCCGAGAAGCTCAGTAATGTATGTAAATACCGTAAATGTAAATTTTATCCAAAAAATAATTGAAGTGAAGTGAAGCGCAGCTGGACAGCAACAAACTCTTTAGAGTGCAATCCCCGCAACGATAGTATTAGAGAATCTTTGAGTATGGGCTCTAAAAAAAATTTAAAAAATTGTTTTTTAAAAAAAGGAGGACTGTTAATCTGTATCTTGTGGAAAGAGGACGTGTTGCTAGGCCGTCGCTCAGAACGTATTGTTACATTTAATGAAAATTGCTGTTTCAGTGAAAAAACCGAGTAAAGTATGTGTAATAGTTGCCAAACATTTATGTATACAAATTTTCTGGAAGTGAAGAATAGAAATATCTTGCTTTTCGAAAAGGAGGTGAGCTTCATGGTCGTCGCCGGCTATCAATCGACAGAACTGTTAGTGTACGAAGTGCACTAAAACAGAGGAAAGGAAATGCATTCTCTATAGTTTTCATTCAATACGTAACAACCTCTCATAATTTCTTAATTGCAGTAGTTGGATTATGTTCTTGTATAATAGTATGGTGCTGAACTCCACTGACCAATTTTGATGCACCAGGGCGTGTAGTTTGAAGGAAGTTTGTGTGCTAAGCAATCTCCTTTTCTCACGAAAAGCAGATTGCTGTTTGATCTTATTTACTTACAACAGTGGTCCCTTTGGTATGAAAAGCTACGAAAACTTGGGCTCAGAGCTATCCGCAATACGGCCAAGTAACTAACAGAGTCGTATTTTAAACCTTAAAGAACAATAACTTCCTCCAAATTGTAATACGTCACCAACTGGTGCAGAAGCTGATCATTCAAGGAGGCAGCAACCAAAATTCAGGTACCAGTTACGACTTAAAGTAAGAATCTCAATCTCTCTCTCTCTCCAAACACATATATAAATATTCATATTATTAAGATAAAAGTCAGACTGTCGTTTATAAAACGAACTATACATAATGCAGGAGTCCCTAATTATGCAGCACTGGAAAAATTACCTTGTAATAGATCTAGAAGGAGAGCTGCTAATTATTAGAAAGTTAGATTATGAAGAAGAACAAGAGAGAATGTGTACACACAACTAAGAAGAAAGGAAGAAAAGAAGAAAAAACTGAACGACTAGCCATGGAATTGGATTACAGGGGATGAATTGCTGGAGTCTCAAGATTAAACCGCATCAGAAATGAAGAAATCAGTAACAATGATGGCAACGTAAGGGAACAGAAAGGAAGCTGTTGCGAGGATGCAGTTACTATGGTATGGCAATTTAGAAAGAATGGATGACAAAAGAGAGCCAAAGAAAGTACGAAGGTGCTTTCCAGAAGGAGAAACGAAACTAAGCTGACCGCCTAGAAGATGTGTGACAGATATCAAGCAAGCTATGGAATCTACAAGAGACGGCTTGGGAAGACTGTACAGTAAGGAGATTAAGAAGCGCGGAACAGAACTATACGTAAACAACTCGTAAATACATGTTAGTAGAATTGGTAATTGTATGGTACTCTCGATTAAATCTAGCGGACAACGTGATTGTAGGAGATAAAGAGTCGTCTGTGTTACCTCTCGGGGTACGTCTTAAGCTGGAAGCGACTTCCTCTGTCTGCGCACCACAGCTTTCACTTATGTTTATGCATGACACGGAGTTGTTTAATTGTCTTTTATTATAGCTATCGGTTTCGGTTCGCACCATCATCATGGTATAAAAGGTGAAATATTAATCACGTGTCATACCATATCTTATCAGTACGGCAATCCTAATGGTCTGCTGTGACACACTGTGTGTTTTATACCGTGATGACGGTGTAAATCAAAAGTGGTGGTTAAAGTAAAAGGGAGGTAAACAAATGCGTATCATACATTGTAAAAAGTACCTAACAGCTGTTTAGAATCGCCTTCCCAAAGCGTCCGATGTGGTGTGATGGACTATTATCCAAATATTCTCAGGGGATATTCAACCTGTGACTGCTCCAGGTACATCGATGCCGGAAACCTCGCATTAACATAAATTCTCGCTGAATGCTAAACCTCTGAAACCACAATTGCAAAAGCAAGAGCACGATTTAAAAAAACATAAAATCTGTGTAGGAGCATTGAAGTCTGGATCAGAATAGTTTTGAGGTACATTTTGTGGTTACAGGAATCTTCGAAAACATCTTCTTACAGTGACGCCGCAGGAAGCTGGCATGTTATTGCTGCAACGGACGTTTGTCGAAAGGTCAGTAAGCAGCCATTCGGTGAACTTAGCGCCTAAATATCTTCTGTGTGCAGCGAGAAAGTCGTCTTTCAGAACTGAGGAAAATGTTGGGGTAGGTTCGGCCAGAATTGAAGGCCTATAGTGTTAAAGCGCAACATTTTCAACAGCAAATTGAAGCCTTTTGCCCTTGACACCCACTCCATGTAGAATTTTACAAAAGAGTTCTTGGCTTTGGAACTATATCGTGACTACAGTTAATGCAGAGAGTAGAAACGAATTCGTGTGGAGGACGTCCGTGCGGCCGGCGCAAGACTGGCAGGCGCATTTGCAACGCCAGCTTATTCAGAAAATAACATCCGATCCGCCCAAGGTCAGCCGTGAAGGTCCCTCGTCTTGAATCGCGCCTGCCCGTGTGAAAGTGGGAGACGAGTAGAAAAGTTCTTTTTGATTTTATCCATATTTTGCAGTTTAAAACGTGACTGTATTCAAAACATTGGAGGTATGAATTAAACAACACCTTCAATCACAACTTTTTCTTGTTTTATTAACTACACGATGCATTTCGGACCCTGTGGGTCCATCGTCAGATGTAATTTGTCTTATTACATGTTTTATTTCTTCTCCCGAATGAGGTGAAATGCATATTCCTGCCACGACAAAGTTTAATGTTAGGTTATGAATTTCGTAAGTCGAACGCGGGAAGTATGTGCAGAATAGTGGAAAATGAACAGTATAAACTTACCACATACTCCAAGGAAAGCATTTTTAACGTTTTAATATCGGCAAACATTCTTTTCTCCGTCGTTTTAGTACATGTCACTTCATTCAGGATGTACATTTGCGCACGCATGTTTATAAACACTTCACAGATGTTCTTGTACGTGGTGTTGTTAAAGATGAATTTATTCGTAAAAAAGTGAAGCCTATCTGCGTCCTGTCTTCTACAAAAAACTGATAGGACCATCATTACACACCCATTGCGATAGCTGTAGTTCCATCCAGATAGATACCGAAACTTGTTGGTAGTTTAAAACCGTGTGCCAGACCGAGACCCGAACCTGCGAAAAGTGCCTCTCGTGTGCAAATCCACTATCGATCTTTTTTAAAAGAGTAATTCGGTAATTACAATTATTTTCTTAAAAATTATTAAGTTTCGTTACATTCAGGAACACTCCATTAATAGTAAGTAATATAGTACAGTAATCAAATAACATCGACCACTGTTTATAGCAAACTCAAGAAGAACAATTAGCAAAACGTACGACACACAAAGCCCATGTCCATTAGCAACAGATGGAAATATGCAAGTAAACTACACATATTTATGTAAATACATTACACTGTGATATAGCTAAAAATTGGCCGACGTGCTAAAACTTAAATATCATACATGTGACCCAAATGAAACTATTTACCTCATAACAAGTCACACAGACTTTCATCTGATATGCTAAAATAAATTCTTTATAGAGTTAAATAAGAAAAACATATATCTTTCAAGCGTCTGTTGAAATTATGTCATTACGAATCAAAGTGAAAAATTAACATGAAGCTGTCTATTCTATTTAATCTACTAATCTGCAAGTGCAATAATTATTTTCTTCGGGTTTTTCTCTTTGTAGTGTTTCCAACATTCCAAATCAGCTCACCGATCTTCGTTTTCACATTCCACACTGTCTTTATTTTCCCCTACTTGCTTGTGTATTTTTTGTATCTTTTCCTCTCTCGTTTCACCAGAATTTCCTAGACATCCGCCTCCAAGACTGGAGTTCGCTCCAGAAATCACTAGAATCTGGTTCTCCATAGCCGTCAGGTGCTCCTTTTCTACTCTTTTTTTGCAGAGTTCACCGAGTGACAATTCATGCTCTATTTCAAAGACATCTTGCAGTTGAGTAGCTTCTTTTAATACTTGGATGTGTTGCACATACTCCTTCTGCGGCTGTACAAAGCTTGTATTAGTGTTAGTACGAACATTATTCAGCGGCCGAGGATTATATTCAACTGCACATGCTAAAGCGAACGATATTGGACTAAAATCTAGCTCAGATTCAGTCCGCACAGTAAATATGGGGTCACATCTCATATTCTCATATTTGAATCCTTTGAGCTATTTTGTCTACATTTTTAAGTTTTTCCTCAAGGGGTGTGAAATAGCCGCTAATATGAGCAAACTCCGAATTTTTGTGACGTGTTATGTACATCCAAGCAAAGTTTTGCAGTATGTTCGACAGTCTTTCAAGAAGACTGACGCACCACTTACGGTGTGTTAAAATTCTGACCATATATCAGTGAGAAACAACTTGAAGCTCCAGTTACAGCTGATAACAGTTCGCAATACCGTTAAGAGTAACGAGCCGACTGAGGTAATACGGTGTGCGAAGTTGGAAGTATTGGAATTAGATCTGTTGCAAAAACTTCAACGAGTTTCAGACGTAACCGACGAAATCACTGTACCTCCACCTAACTACATACTCTATTTCCTCATATTTGTTTTGCTTCGTCTTCGTTGCAATTGTAGGTGTTACATAAGTTTCCAGCGTATCAAGGTGCTTGTGCTGATTATCAACTTTCACCTTCAAATCCCTTTGGTCAAGATTAGAGGAAAAAATCCTAGAAAAAAAAAAAACAAATGCAGGTAACTCAACACCCGCATGAGCTCCATGCGAAGCAAACACAAAAGCTCGGGACCCTGAAAGTAACCTACAAGAGAAAAACGTCTACTAAAAGAAACTAACAGAATTAAAGCTTTACTACAAAGGGCCGAAATGACACGGAAACCTTCTCCTCCCTCTGCCCCACACACAAGAGAAAGACGAAAGAAACTCTGAACAGGAAAGTCTGAACAGGAACGTACATTCCGGGGCGGACGGCAACTCCGGAAGCTGCAGCCTTTCAGCTGGCGGATGACGTTGATCGTTGGGATAAAACCAAGAAATAAGAACTGTATCCTGTTTTATACCACTTTCAAAGAAATTCAAGTTGAATGTCGGCTTTGTAGCACTGTAGCTACCATCAGATTGGATAGTGTGGTGTCACCGCCAGACACCACACTTGCTAGGTGGTAGCCTTTAAATCGGCCGCGGTCCGTTAGTATAGGTTGGACCCATGTGTCGCCACTATCAGTGATTGCAGACCGAGCGCCGCCACACGGCAGGTCTAGAGAGACTTCCTAGCACTCGCCCCAGTTGTACAGCCGACTTTGCTAGCGATGGTTCACTGACAAAATACGCTCTCATTTGCCGAGACGATAGTTTAGCATAGCCTTCAGCTACGTCAATTGCTACGACTTAGCAAGGCGCCATTATCAGTTACTATTGATATTGTGAATCATGTACCGTCAAGAACGACGTTCATCATTAATGGATTAAAGTTAAGTATTCCACCAGCTACGTCCGTTTTTTTCTAAATTCTAATTTCCTTGTCCTGTTCCAGACCTCACGCCAGCCTGCGTGAGCTAAAACGCGTGCCTTTCGGCCTCCTCTAGTAACACGGTGTTGGCTCTCCTGCCAACCACAACAGATAGTATGAACCATGATAACCGAAAAAAGTACGTAGAGCCCGCTTTAACCCAAATATAATACAACTGTCATGCCACCAGACAATTATTGCAAACATATTGCACAGCAACGCTAAATATTTTTAGAGCGCAAAGTGAAAGTAAAATAAGATGCGTAAAGGAATATGTATAGGCAGCGGCGGTCGATATACAGTAGCGGAAATCAGTATAAAGGCATAAATATATGCAGGAAAATTTGTGGGGGTGTGTGAGGTTGTAGTGTTACCTTTATTATCTTCTCCTCATTAGCTATTGAAACAACCTCGCTTTGTAATGTAATTTTAATTTCCACCCAAAAGCACATTCAACACATCGCCGAAAAATACACGTCTTTCGTATGAAAACAAGAGAGAGAGTGTCATCAATTAGTTCTTAAAAAACAAAAACAAAAACCTACGCAAAAGTAAAAAGACGAACAAAATTATTTATAAAATTGGTCGCTGGCGCTCTTCTGCGTGCGCGATCGTAAATTATATCTTTGTATTGGCGGAGGGGCGGAAGTCAAAGTACCACTACAATGCCTCCTCTACTGACACGCTCCGCAAGCGAGCGTGGCAGTATAGAAAATTTACATAGATACATATATATGAGAAAATAAGAAATTTATATATTACAAAAAATATTTCTGAGCACAATGCTGTTTGCATATCAGTCTTTGTATACAGTCTTTTTGGTGTGTATCTTCTTTAGGAGTCGTAACATTAATGTCTTTGAATTGCAGCGTATTATCGTTGCTTAGCACAGCTTTTGAATTCAGTTCACATGATTCGTGTTTACAATGGAATTAATTCGAACAATAAATGTTTCTATTATATTGCTCCAATGTCTTTAAACGTAGTATCGGATTCTGAGCGTGTGTGTACTGCCTGGATCTCTTGCGTGTGACTTGAAGAAAATCCAAAGTTTGTTCAATGTGTCAACACGAAATTGTGATCTCCAGCAGTCGAATTTTGGTGGCGTCTACCGGGGTATAAATGGTCAATGAGGGCACAAGAAACACCTCACTGCCTACGACAGGTGATGAGCTTGTCTTTTACACCAACCTGAAGATCTGCCGGCTTCCACAACACCATGCACTTCAAAGCATATTGACACTACGTAAATATTGCTTGACCAGTGTTCCATCACGTTGGTTTCTTCTTTGCATTTTCAGTTCCATTTATATGAATCATGTGCTACATGCACAAGTCCTTTGCAGCTCATTAACATCTACTTAAAATACATTTCTTGATATAGTAAGTATATAAATATACAAATATTTATAATTAATCATTACATGAGATAGTTACATTGTTGGGGTCTAGTTTAGCAGGGGATACAACCCGTCTGCTTTGAATAATGACGTCATTCCTTAGTCATAGATAGTAATGTCTTCACTTCGAGGCATAGATAATAAATGAGTTCTGTGTTCCGGATAAGCGCTATCATTGTACATTAAAATAATTATTCATAATGATATTGAGGTAATTTGGAGTATTAGTTTGTTATTGTAGAACAATTTTTAATCTTATATTTCGTTTATAGAAATGGATTTGCCTGTTTGTGGGTTCGTAATTTTCGTTACTGTCTGTCAAGACGAGCTTCGGTTATTCCTCGATATTTCCGTGTGGTAAGCTCACTTTTCCATTTGCTTCTGTCACTGTATTTCACAATTTTGACATATTTCACAGTTTTATTCCACCAATATGTGTGTTTTCGTGTTGTGAAGTACGTAATAGAAATTTCTCAGCTGTCGATCTTCTTTCGTTTCCCAGCACTAGTATCAGTTCGACATTTTCGAATGTTTACTTGCTATATTACAGGCGAAATCCCCGACACAACTAAAATTTGTATCCCGTCCTTCACTTCGCCTTTACACTGACGACACAACTATAATTTGTATCCCGTCCTTCACTTCGCCTTTACACTGACACTATATATGTCAATTGGCGAGCAAGATACAAATGTTGCGTATAGCTATATAGCTCAAGTAACGAATGGGATACTATTAGCATCCAAGGCAACACGAAAACTGTACCCCATAGTGAAGTACGGGATGCAAATTGTACATGTGTCGTCTTCTTGTCTCCGCCTTTCGTAGCGACACAGCTGAACCTAAGACAGCCATGCATAACACCCACCCACCTCCCCAGGAGTCGGTACTCCCGCACCCACTAGAAGATACAGATGCTTCAGTAGCTGATAAGTGTTTTTTGGCTTTTTTAAAAAAAATCTCACGAGATAGAATAAACTGATCCTACTTCATTAAGCAATCAATAAAAAAACTAAACTAAAACATAACAGCTTTTGCTGTTATGTTTTAGTTTAGTTTTTTTATTGATTGCTTAATGAAGTAGGATCAGTTTATTCTATCTCGTGAGATTTTTTTTAAAAAAGCCAAAAAACACTTATCAGCTACTGAAGGGAGCTACAACACTAAGAAGAATCGCTTCTCGGCTTTTGACAAAATCAATGTTTATCTCTCTCGCATTCCTTTGTTTCTCAACATTCTCCTCAGCTCTTTCATCTTTGTAACGTCATTGTTCAAAGCCGACGGGTTGTATCCCCTGCTACACTAGAGCCCATTGTTGTCATATAGCACATATACAGAATTAAATGAAAAATATAGTAAATTTTTACGTTACATTCAATATCATTGTGCTGACATGTGAATTACATTACATTCAGATTGAAATATACATTTTATTTGTTAGCTCTTTTCTTTCCTTTCCCTTTCGTTACACTTGCAACATTTGAAGATAATTGTGGCATCTCGCTAGAATATTCAACTTAAAATTCATCTTGCCTCCTGGAATAAAATTTACACATATTTCAAGCTTCAATACAGCCCTCTGTAGGAGGATAGGTTCATGGGATGGTTGCTAACTACTTCATAAATACTAGTAAAGTCATCCCCTACAGTGGACTACACAAAATAAAATATGATAAATAAAATACATGTTAACTTAATATAATGTAAAAGTTCCTATACCTAATACCGTTTCTTAGTGTGGTGTCCCACTATTGCTGTTTCTAAGAGTGGTACCCCTCTATTACCGTTTCTAAGAGCGGTGCCCCTCTAAATATCTTAGGATCCTACAAGTATGTACATCAGTGTGGTAAGTATATATATATATATATATATATATATATATATATATATATATATATATATATATATATAGTTCAAGTCAATCATGTTCCTATAAAGTTTGTGTACTTCATCTCCTTCCTTCCATGAGTATCAAGCAATATAAATAAATGTTTTACTTAATAAATAAATAAATCTTCTTAGATAATTGCTGCTGCGTTCCATGCTGTATATCCATTCTGTATTTACTTTGTGGTATCTGCAAAATTCTATTCATAAATAAATATTTGTGTATGTCTCTCCATACTGTCAGATAATCACGAATTATATAATGTCTAATATTTCATCAACATGTATAAATTTTTCTAAGGGAGGGATGAGAGAATGAGCCGCAACAGAGGACTGACGTTTTGTTTTCTCCTTATTCTCCTTTCTATTTAATGGTGCATTAGTTCAGTTCAGTAGATGAGCTTTAATTATGTCATTAGATGACTGCTAAATATGTTCTCTTAAATAATAGGCTACTTCCAATCTAAAGTGTCAAGCCTACATAACTCCAAAAATTTCATTACAAGTTCCCATTAGATTAGTGTTCAAGTGTTATAGATTTAAATCTTCTGGTATATTTCCAACAGTGCCTGATGTAAATAATTCTTTCCACATAAATCTATACTTTCACCTTTAGTTATAAGAATATATAAGACACCACATAAGTTATTATCTCAGGCATACCAATCTTTCAATAATTAATATTCTTTCCACTACTTTCATTCTGTATTCCATGAGTACATGTGATATAGCGTTCAAATCTAGTTTCTCTCCTCTCAACATATTCTCAATTACTCATAACATTCTCACCTATCCATTATTCATTCTTCACAAAGTAACATATACTTATTCCTCAGCATTATATATATATTTTCCTCTTATTCATCATCATTTACTTTTTTACTTCAACAATAATAATAATAATAATAATGCCCTTTTCTCATCTTATATGCCATTTACCTCTCTCCATATTACTATTTGTCCTCTTATTAAACTAAAATTACATTCACTCATCTCATTCAGTCACTCACATCACTCATATCAACATTACTATTATCACATGCCTCCTAAAGAAAATAATTCTGTTCAGTTCTCTGCCTCCTCTAATGTGTATATGCCTCCTCTAATGTGTATATGCCTCAATAGCAACTCCTCTTATAACCAAATATCTTATTAGCTATTGGATGGTTCACATTGCTTTCTAGACTTACCTGCATTCATTAGATTGTAAGTATCTGTATAACTTAAATGTAGGCTCATCATAACTGTATATCATATTAATTATCTTCTCCTCATTAGCTAACATTTTACTGTATGTATTTTTTCAAATGTCTGTGTGGATGTAGACCTCTGGGTTTATGTGTTAATGGATATTCTAATGAATAACAGCCAGGGTGTGGAATATTTGCAATTCGGTATGGTCCAGAGTATAAGATCTGCCATTTCCTGTTTAAATGTTTCAGTTTTGTGAGTTTAGGATGTGTTCTTAGCAAAATTAACTCATCAACTTGAAATTTTTGTGCTTTCCTGACACCTCTGTCATATTTCTGCTTTCTTTCCTTAGCTTTGTCACATAATGTTGTATAAGCTTGTCATACCTTTTCTTCTAAACTAAAATGATTTGTTGTTGCTGTAAATTTAGGTAGAGGGTCTGTTCATTCATTTCTTTCTGTTTTATCCATAATTAATTCAGTTGGTGTGTATCCAGTAGAAATGTGAGTTAAATTGTTCACTATTTGTTCAAATGGTGCTAGGTATTCTACCCATTTTGTGTGCTTCTCTGGTGTGTGTGTTCTCATAAAATGTCCAAATTCTCGAAATGTTCTTTCTACTGGGTTCCCCGCTGCGTGAAATCTTGAAATTAAAATATGTTTAACATTCTGTTCTTCAATAAAAGTCTTCCATTTTAAACTGGTAAAATATGCTGCATTATCCGTGATCATAACTTCAGGTTTTCCTATTCTTACAAAATAATCTGTTAATAGACGTCTGGTAATAGCAGTGGTAGAAACTGAACGTAATGCATATAATTTTAAATACTTTGTGAAAACATCTAACACAGCAAGGATGTATTTCATTCCTCCACGTGCTTGTGGATAGGGTCCTGCAATATCTAAAGAAATTAGCTGTAATGGCCTCTTAGGTATGATTGGGTGCAATTCATTCATGCTTGTGCGATTAGAATATTTGGCTTTCTGACATATGATGCATTTCCTAATATTACTCAATACTCTTCGCCTTAAATTTGGAAAATAGCAATATTGTATAATCTTATCTGTACATTTGGTTACACCATAGTGTCCCCAAGTTCTGTGTGTAAATAAAATAAAATCATCAACATGAGCTTCAGGTAAGCAAACACACCAATGCTGTGATTCAGGGTTTCGTCGGTGAAATAATACTTCTCTGTGTAATGTGTAATATTTTTCAAGATGTGGGTCTGTTCCTGCACGTAATTTATTCTTTATCTGGATCCACCTGGGATCATTGTCCTGCAATATGGCTAACTTCCTGCAAATGTTTTTGTAGTAAGGTGCAAATGTACCGTCATACGTGAGTAAAATTTTGAAATCTGATGTTTGTTCTGTCACATCTGAAAATTCTTGTAGGCCTTGTGGCAAACGAGATAGAGCATCGGCTATAATGTTGGATTCTCCTTTTACATATATAATATCAAAATCATATTCTTGTAGTGATGCACACCAGCGTGCAAGACGTGGATGTAATAACATGCATGATAGCAGGAAAGAAAGAGCTTGATGATCAGTATAAAGCTTAGTACGTTTTCCCCATAGAAAATAGCGAAACTTGCGAAATGCCCATACTATGGCAAGTGTTCCGCGCTCGGTCACTGAATATGACTTTTCGCATTCAGTGAGCGTGCGGCTAGCAAAACTTATAGGTTTGATGACTGTTTGTTCATCTTCTACATGAATTTGGAATAAAAATGCTCCGAGCCCATAGGAACTTGCATCTGTTACTAGGCAAAAATCTGACGTCATGTCAGGATGACATAACAACGGTGCATTAACTAAAGCATTCTTAATCGCTTCAAAATCTGTCTGACAGAACTCTGTCCATTTCAAAATATTATTTCTTTTGAGGAAAGATAGAAGATGTGGACTGTTAAGAAGGTGGTAGGGTACAAATTTCCTGAAGAATGAAGATAGACCAAGAAAGGCTTTGAGTTGTTTACGATTCTGTGGGGATGGAAAGTTCTTTATTGCATCAATTTTTCTTGAGTCTGGATAAATGCCTTCAGTTGATATGATGTGACCAAGGAATTTGATTTCTCTCCTCCCTAATTTCGTCTTTGATAAATTGATAGTGACACCTGCGTCAGAAAATTTAGTCAGAAGTTGCTTCAAAAGATTTACATGTTCTTCCCAAGTAGTGGTGGCAGTGACAATGTCGTCAACATAAACTGTGATTTGCGATAACAATTGTGGTCCAAGAACAGCATCTAAGGTTTCAATAAATACTCCAGCACTCACTCGTAGACCAAAGGGTAGAATACAAAATTGATAACTACGTCCCTCACATAGAAATGCAGTGTATTTACGACTGCTTTTATGGAGGTTCACCTGCAAAAATGATGAGCGGAGGTCGATATTGGTTAAATACTGTACATTATGAAATTTTAAAAGTTGTTCTTCCAAATTAATAGGTCGTGTGTTGATTGGGATTATAACTTTGTTAATTTCTCGTGCGTCCAGCACTAACCTTACACTACCATCCTCTTTATTAACTGCTAGTATTGGACTGCAATATGGTGAATGTGACCTTTCAATGATACCCCAAGCTTGCATTTTTTCAATCTCTTTCAAAACTGCGGGTTTCTTTGACCAAGGAATATTATAATATGTTCTACAGTATGTTTTGTGTGGTTTAACATCCATCTCATAAGTATAGCCTCTAATAATTCCAGGTTTCTCCACAAATACCTCAGCAAATTGCTGCAAAACTTCAAGTAATTCAAGTTGTTGTTCCTTCGTCAGATATTCAGATTCTGTGCATTTCTCATATAAATCATTAGGTTTAATTCCCTGACATACAGCTTCATTGAAAGTTAAATCACATATGTTTATTGCTGGTGGATACACAAAATGTAACTGTTCAAATTTGCCTTGTTTGCTGTTTAAGTTTATACCCTG
The DNA here is from genome assembly GCF_023864345.2 of Schistocerca serialis cubense. Lineage (NCBI taxonomy): Eukaryota > Metazoa > Arthropoda > Insecta > Orthoptera > Acrididae > Schistocerca > Schistocerca serialis. The sequence goes on from NC_064643.1 coordinate 95,266,596, forward strand.
TGTTAACTCTATTGTCAGTTGTTGTTGGTTCACGGTTAAATGACATTTCCCTTTTCCTAAATCTATGATTGCTTGATATTCATTCAAAAAGTCAATTCCTAATATGCAATGCATAACTAATTTGTCTACTACCAGAAAACTGTAATTGAGTGGTATATTTGAAAATGTGAAGTTAATTAGCACTTGAAATTTCACATTCTTTGATTTGTTACCGGTGGCACTTATAATGTGACAATTCTGTACTGGCAATGTTTGTATGTTCATTATTTGTTTAAGTTCATTATATAAGGACATTGAAATGACACTTGCTGCTGCTCCTGTATCTAACATTACTTCCACTTCATAACTAGCAATCATAACTCGTGTTATAGCCTGAATAATCTTCCTTGTTTTACTGGTACTATTAAAATCTACATCCTGATATAATTCTTTTTCTGTTTTCTTACTGTCATCATATCGGAGAAAACAAATCGTCGGTTCCGTTGCGCTCTGCTCCCTATCGACCGTAACTCGAGCGCTTAGCTCGGTCGTCGTTCGTTTTCCAGCAAATTCGGTTGTTGCTGCGGGTTGGGTTCATTGCCCAACTCAATAATATTTACATTTCTGTCGCGCGTCACCCAAGTATCAGCTGTTTGGTTGTTGACATTACCTCGCGTCGCATTGGGAGTTCCGTTAGGTACGAATTGAGGGTTGCTGTATTGCATGTGTCGTGGCGGTGGTCCATTGTGATTTCCCCATACATTATTTCGCCCATGACTGTAACTGGTATTGTAATTACTGTTGTTCCTGCAATACATGTTTGGATATTGTTGGATGTTGTTTCTCTGAAAATATCCTGGATGGTACCTGTTATCCTCTCTTCTTTGATCTCTATGATTTCGGTTCCTTCTTCTGTTGTTGTTATTTTGAATATAACTGTTATTGTTCTGATTGTAATTACTGTTCGGATAACCATTATAGTAATAATTACTGTTTCCTTGCCAATGCTGCGAGTTGTTTCTCCTAATATTGAATGGATTTGTCCCAGTGTAGTGCGAATTGTTTCTTTGAGTGTTTTGTTGTGGTGTCGGAGGCGGATTCCAATAGCCTCTGTCATTTCTGTTGTGCGTACGCGAATTGCTTGGATGGATCGGATACAATTGATTGAAATTCCTGATCTCATCTCTGTAAGCAACATCTATCTCATCAACATAACTAAAAAAATTCTTCATGTTGTCCTTGGACACTCCTATTAATTTATCACGGTAAGGAAATGGTAAGTGGCTTTTAAGTGTTCTAATTACATCTGGTAAATCTGCTGGTTTTGTCCAATATAATGTTTTGTCTAGGTAGCGTTCAAAGTATTGACGTAAAGTCTCTTTCTTCGGGTTGTAAATTTCTGGATTGTATACTTCTCGTTTTAAACTTTGCTGTTCTGTGATCGACCAGAATTCCTCAAGAAATGCTTGTTCAAACTGTTCAAATGTTGAACGTCGTCTTTTCATTGCTGCTCCCTACTTAGCTGCTCTTCCACGTAACAAATTTGTAACATATCGAATTTTATCGGCTTCTAACCTATGTCTCGGGAAAATACCATCAAAAGAGCGGATGAAAACAATCGGATGCACTTTGTCTTTCTCATCACATGAAAATGTCTGAAAGTATCCATGTCGTACTAATGTTTCATCAGCTACTCCCGATGGTATTATGGGTCCTGCATTTTGTGTCAAACTGTGCATAGTATGTGGTGATGTCTGATAGTAATTTTGATCTTGTGGTAGCTTTGAAAATGGTTCATTGGGATTTGTATCACTCATTGGTAATTCTATTTTCGGCTGTGTGCTGGGTCTAGCATTATTATGATTCTCATTTATGTTTTGGTTGCCTGTTATGGGTTTTGGTATCACTGACGAATTTGGTATTACATTTTCTTTAAGTTTACGTACCTCTTTCTGAATATCATCTGTTTCTCCCTTTACTTGTTCCTTTGTCTTATCTAAAATGATCTGTGTCATTGTCTCAAACTTCTCATCTAAATAATCATCACATAATTTGCATTCATGTACAAGTTTCTCTGCTAGAGTTGTGTCATTCTTTAAAGATGCTACATCTGCTCTGTCTTCAAGCTTTTCTAACTTTTCCTGTAAGGATTTCTGCTCCAATGTTACATCATTTAATCTGTCTGAAAGGTCTGTAATCGTCAGGTCTAAGTGTTCTTGATTTGTTTTTACGGAATTGTGTGACTGTCGTAATTCTTCAACTTGGGTACTGGTTTTCTGTTGTTCAAAAACTACTGTTAACAATTTCTCATTACATCGTTGTAAGACAGTTTTTGTCTCGTCACTGAATTCCACAAATACCTTTTCTTATCTCGTAACCTTGTCTGATAAGTCAGTAAATTTCCTTCCAAGACTACTGGTGGTTTCTGTCAAGTCGGCAATTTGTCTCGATTGTTTTTCAAAATTTTGTTTTATGTCCCGTGTCAGTTCATCGAATTTAGTGTCAAATTTCCCAATGTCACGTTTTAAATTGTCGTCTAAAGCGTCAAATCTTTTGTCTAAAGTGTCAAATTTTCTGTTTTGGTCACCAAGTAACTTGAGAATCTGGTTGAGCATGTCAGAGTCCTGTGTCTTAGTTTCGTCATTTTTTCGTGTCTGATTGATGTCTGGTTCTGAAGTTGACGCTGTCAATGTCACGTTTTGTCGCGTAGTACTCACTCTCCATTCGCCTGTATATCTGTTTAAATATAGGGGTTGTTGTCTTAATCTATCCGGTAAAATTATGTCTTGAACATCCTCACAATTAAGTTCAATATTCATTTGACTGTCGGACATGTTTTGCAATGTGTCACTTTCACTAAGCTCGTCCGCGGAAACAATTTCTACGCGTCTAGTGTCCATCTTGCGATTTTCGTAATTAATTGCAAATTAAATTTTCCAATGGCAAAAAAAAAAAAAAATTTAAAATATGATATGTTGAAATCTGAAATTTCACTTATGGAAATGGATATTTCTATATGATTTCTAATTAGAAATTGAATTATTAAACTGGTACTGAAATTTCCCTCTCACAAATAAATGACTGTGAATATGCTCTTCACTTATCATTTGCAATAATAGTAGTAAATCAATTTTAACTACAATTTGAAAAAATAATTTCGGAATAAATGGATCGGAATAAAGGAAGTACAGATGGCTGCTTGAAACTGGAAAAAATGCAAATTTCTGTACTCACCAAATTATGTTGCAAATGTAGCGTCAGATATACAGTTCTGAATCCAAAATTTATCTTTCGCGTCCGTGCAAATTATTTTATGGAACGTTATCCTTTTCCCTTTTTTTTACCAAATTAATTTCCTCAGCATGAAAATGAAAATTAACACGAATTAATAACAGGGAAAACAATACTGTTGTAAATTTCATGCACGTAACATTACAATTGAAATGAATGAGACTTAGTCCAAATTCATTTTCTTATGCTGTTAAGTGGTTAAAATTAGATAAAATGTCCAAAATTTATAATAACTGCACTTGTATCAAATCCGAAGATTGCAAGTCCTGTCACCAGGACGCCAATTGTAGTGGTTACCTTTATTATCTTCTCCTCATTAGCTATTGGAACAACCTCGCTTTGTAATGTAATTTTAATGTCCATCCAAAAGCACATTCAACACATCGCCGAAAAATACACATCTTTCGTATGAAAACAAGAGAGAGAGTGTCATCAATTAGTTCTTAAAAAACAAAAACAAAAACCTACGCAAAAGTAAAAAGACGAACAAAATTATTTATAAAATCGGTCGCTGGCGCAGCGCTCTTCTGCGTGCGCGATCGTAAATTATATCTTTGTATTGGCGGAGGCGCGGAAGTCAAAGTACCATTACAAGGTGAAAAGAGCGACATGAGAAGACTGAGCGACGATTTCACTGCAAGAAGTATAAACCCTAACAAAATGAATGCCGAAGAGAATTATTGAAGTAATTAGGAAAAACGGAGGCTAGACATAGTACTAAACGTGTAGTGACACAACAGGACAGTGGGTGCCTTTATACCGATTTCCATCCAGGAAACGCAAACGCCTTGTTTTGTTATTCGTTTTATCAAAGAAACTTCGTAATTTCATCATGATTGTTCCTGTCTTATATGTATCTACTACTTCTATAGTAAAGTCGATACATGTAAGCTCCAGACATTATGTGTGTATTGAAACGGGGACCTAGAAACGAGAGTGAGGTTTCGTCCCACTCTAGCCCTCAGTGGTTCACAACCCCACAACATGCCACAGCAGTCCACCCACCCCACCGCCGCCCCACACCGAACCCGGGGTTATTGTGCGGTACAGTGCAATGAGCAACAGGATAACTTTCTTGACGACGTGCCACAATACTGACAGCCCCGGGACGATTCAGCCCTTCTGTAAGGGCATCTTTGGGCCGCAACCCCACCGAACGTGATCTGACCTCTTTTGAGTGTAGCACGACCCCAACACTTGCTCCGTTATACAGGCAGAAACCACAAGGGACCGTTCATCAAAACATTCGTGAAATCTGAACGTGATCCGAACCAGCAAAGAGTGTTTACGCTTTCAGCTCTCTTCTTTCGTGCTCTCGTGTTGTGTGATCACAAGGGGATGAAACACGGGCCCAATTCATACAGAAATGGGACGTTAACAATTCAGACTGAAGTGGCGCTGTCGAAAAAACAGTGGGTGGTCGTGGTACGAATGGATCGGAATATGTCGTCTCCGTCAGACGAAGATACTGATGCACTCGATCTTTCGTCACTCGTAAATTCTGAGCAGCGAAGAATATATTGGGTACATCTGTTAAGATTGAAAAATGGCAACAAATATGGCACATTCGACATAATATAAAACTGAAGATGTATCCCAAAGTTTCCAGCATTTTCTACAGAATGTCTCGAAAGTGTTTTTATATTGCGTCAAACAAAATGAAGGACAGCATTCGGGAAAAAGCAACGAAACTGAGATGTTTTCATCATACTTCCTATTTTTCATATGACTTTCATTTGAACGTAAGCCTACATATTTCCGATTTTGTGAGAGACGTTCGAAATTTTAGGACACTTTCCCAAATTCTGATCATCCCTAAATATATCTGCTGTAGACCAGAAATTTCTCCCTACCGGTCATAGTTTCCAACCATGTGACACAGATTTTGCACTTATAGAGAGAAACAAAATATCCTTGCATCCACAGAATTGGAATGCAGTCATTGCCAACGCCAAGGACAAGAGACTCCTTCTATGCAACCAGAAATTTTCGGGGATCTTAGCGCACAACTAGATTATGGATTGGACAGAAAGTCGTTCAAAATAATTGTGTATGTATGGCTACACATTTCATCCGACAATCCTACTACCCTAAGGGGAAGGAACACACACAACATCCATACCCGTGGGGTTGTCGCAGCATAGCAAAGAAGCCGAGAGGCGCTGGGAAAAAAGTCTGCCGCTGGACAATATTACAGATTTCCCTGTTTTGTGTGAAAAAAATACTGCCAGTAGAAGTGCAAAGAAGAAAGTCTTTATCTACATCTAAATGGATACTCCGCAAGTCACCGTACGATGCGTGGCGGAGAGTACCACTTCTAGTCTGTTCCTTTCCTGCTCCACTCGCAAACAGAGCGAGGGAGAAATGACTGTCTATATGGCTTCGCATGAACCCTAATTTCTCGTATCTTATCTTCGTGGTGCTTATGCGCCAAGTATGTTGACGGCAGTAGAGTCGGTCGGCAGTCATCTTCAAATGCCGGTTCTCTTAATTTTCTCAACAGTGTTTTTCGAAATGAACGTCGCCGTCCCTCCAGGTATTCTCATTTGACTTCCCGCAGCGTCTCCGTAACACTTTCGTGTTGTTCGAACCTACTGGTAACAAATCTAGCAGCCCACCTCTGAATTGCTTCAATGTCTTCCTTGAATCCGACCTGGTGCGGATACTAAACACTCGAACATTACTCAAGAATACGTCACACCTCTGTGTATTTTGCTTCATTTGTTAATATGGGAGTGGCGTGAAGAAGCACCACGTACCTGCAATGCGTTCGCGTCACGCCATTTCTGGGCCTAAGTCTGCCGCCCCCCCCCCCCCCCCCTCCAGACCTCGCCCTCCTCACTGCCCTCCCCCCCCTTCCCCCCTAACAATGGGTTCAGTAACACTCTCGTGCAATCCACGCACCTTGCTTGAGCATTTTAAAAGTGTAACTGTACTGAGATTTCGACACGCGTTTAGCTGAGTTGTCCTACATAGCGCCCGAGGGGAGACAACCCTTCGGACACCCCTTAGATTCCCCATGCCAGCAAACAGGCGCTAGAGCAACAGCAGAGCACCACCACAGAATACAGAGAATACCGAATGGAAAGCAGAGGGCGGCTCCTTTGATCTGTTTGAAGTCAATCGTTGCTCTCGACGCCCTTTTCAAAGCGAGTAAACGCGGAACGATAGCTGCTTACAACTACGGCTCGAAATGGACATTCTTACGAAATGGAACTAATCTAACCGACGAAATGAAAACTTCGTGGTAAATATTTAGTTAAACCGCAGGTTCGAATCCTGCCTCGGGCATGGTTGCGTGTGATGTCCTTAGGTTAGTCAGGTTTAAGTACTTCTAAGTTCTAGGGGACGGATGACCTCAGATGTCAAGTCCCATAGTGCTCAGAGCCATTTGAACCATTTTTTTTAGTCAAACTCTTATCATGTAAGTTTTTAAATTAATAATTATTCTATGAGTAATCTGTGAACTGCCACTGCTTTTGGCTTCAGATGACAATTAAGCTACTTTGTTTTGTAAATATCCGTTTTTTTTCTTGCAGCAATTATGACTCCCACTTTTTCTTTTCTGCGGCTTTGAGCTGATAAATCAACCTCATTTCCAAACAGAACCAGCTGTTATGGGACACTGCACGAGTTTCAGTGTTTGTACCTGAGCTAGAATTTTCATTCGCGTTTCCAACATGAAAGTAACACACAGGTATTATTTACTTGCGTATCAGGATGAACAGCCATTAATGGTAATTGACAGCTGCCCGAAATTAATTCGAAATAAATTGACGTCCACAGACGGCCGAAGTTGCTGAGGCGACCCCTGATGATAAGGGGGAAACCCGCATTCGAGTCCGAGACCATCACAAATTTTTCTATGTCGCCAAGACGTAGTACTATATCTATACTTAACACGGCTGATACCAGCATAATACAGGTATTACTGTAAATGCAGACAGCAGGCAGCTTTAAAATTTAATTTATAGAAACATTTTAACCAAGCCAACACTTGTAAATTCACTCTAATATCTTACGTAAAATGAATCATATTCGTTTAATAAATGACGACTGACAAGTGTTGCAAAGAAACTTTTGTCAAGATTTGTCTTATATATGAGATGTGTTTCAGATTTTCCATTACGTAATGGTTAGTGTGGGATGTTTCCATTTTCTTCCAGTAGTAAGTGCAACAATAAATCACGACCACTAATTTGAAAAACGTGCGTCTACTTGCACGAACTGTTCACGACTGAACTGCCGGATACTTGCACCTGACGCTATCAGGCAGTGCTCTCGAATAAAATACTTCAGCTTCAATTTTGTGCCTTTTCCTCCGGCTTCAAAACCAGTTTCGATAAGTAAGATACATTTAGTACACAAAATCATATGACCTAAAATGAGCATAGTTGCCTGCGACCAAATTTTGCATTGCAAACCCTTCAGATTTATGTTGCAGAGTACTGAGAAATTATCACAGTAACCATGTCCAACACTGACAAAAAAAACGGATACTTCGTCCTCGAGCTGTGATATGAAGCTAAAAGGTACGAAAGATGTCAGATTTGTGCGCCAATTAATTTCAAAAATGGTTCAAATGGCTCTGAGCACTATAGGACTTAATATCTGAGGTCATCAGTCCCGTAGAACTTAGAACTACTTAAACCTAACTAACCTAAGGACATCACACACATCCATGCCCGAGGCAGGATTCGAACCTGCGACCGTAGCGGTCGCGCGGTTCCAGACTGAAGCGCCTAGAACAGCTCGGCCACCGCGGCTGGCTGCCAATTAATTTCCTCATGATCGAATGAGAGATATTACGCGAAGGAAACGTGCTTTTAATGTTTTCGTCATTTTTTTCTGTTTTTCGTCTTTGCCTTACTTGCTTAAATTTCCGGGAGGTTTGTACCGTCTATGCAACTAATTAACGGTAGTTTGTTTATTGCCATATGCGTCTAGCTTCTTTTATTTAGGAAGCATCATCAGTGGGCTGTAGTAAACGTTTCCTTTAACACATAAAATAAACGAATTATGTGGTAGATATAATATGCTGCTATATTACATATTATCGAGTCTTTCTCTTGTTTTTTAAGGTTAAAATCAACTTTTGTAACACGAAGTTTGTAATGTGAACTTATCTTTCGGTGTTACTTACGATTTCCAGCGCTGTTAATTCGTGTGTGTGATCCTGGAGATGTATTCGTTAGTTTCCACACTCCAGCTGGCCGATTTCTGCCGTTCTTTCGCCCACACTTGTCACATCGCATATATCACTTGCACTTTCCATTTTTAATAGTAAAGGAGAACCTCTACCGAAAAACAAACTCCAGGCGTTGCTGCAGCTGTGCTTCATTCACAATGTTTTGTACTGTTTAATGAGCTTTTATAGTTCAAGGCAAGAAAATCGGAAAACTTGTTTTTTCTCGTATACTGCTATCGACCGCTCCGTGGGAAACGTTCGTTAATTACCTGTGTCATCTTTTCTCTTACTACTACTCATTTATATTTGTAGCTTTAACACTTTACCGAACAACCGTTTGCTTGTAGGTAAACACAGTAGCTAAAATTCACAGTTCATAAAATAGAGAGAACTCATCCATTCGCAACTACTACGGCGGCCTTGGGCATGCGCACTGAATTTTTGGCTCACGGACTGCAGCCGAGTTTCCATTCTGTATACTGTACGCTCTACTCTGTGGCACCACCCACAAGGGAAAGTCCCCATCGCACCCCCGTCAGATTTATTGGTAAGTGGGTCCTGTGAACAACCCGCCAAAAAGTGAACACAGATCAAGCATGGAAACAGCAAGAAGGTGTGCTGAACTGTAAAAAAAAGGAAAATAGAAACAGTGAACGGTCCAAGAACAAGAAGTGTACTATAGAGCAGCCGGGTAGGGAAATAGCATCGTGGCTAAGTGGTTACGGCGTTGGAATGGCGAGCAGGCGAGCCCTGTTCGAACTTCCATCGTGTCAGTTTTTTTCCTGATGTTCGCTTTATTCAAATTTGTGTCTGTGTCGTGGTGTAACGTCAGTCTGCAACAACGAGGGACCTACAATGACAGCTGATTCTGCACAACTACTCTATTAGCAGCCGAAAGGAAGTGGCTTTTGAATGGGAACCGCAAACGTTTGATGACAAGGCGACATGTCAACCGAAGCCTCCACAGGAAAACACGTCTGCTGTGACATACACGGCATGAGTGACAGCAAGTGTCTCATATGATAGGAATTATGATAGGAATCTCTTCTCGACGCGCCTAATTTGTACGCCTAGGAGTCAAGGTTCCGACCTCCATCGCACAGGCGTAAAAAGAAGGGGTGAAACGTTGGTAGGGCGACCTTCCCATCACGTGACACGCCCACGATGGCGTTGGGCAGAGCTTTGGTCAAATTCGGTTCCAATGTGACGTCATTAACTCACCTGACATGTGACACGAACTTCTGAGCTGTGGCCATTTTTCGCTTGTGTCGACGCTTTTTTGTTTGAAGCGTAGCCGAGTCCGACGTTGACGTCGCTGCGCCCCACGCTTTTGCAGCATCACAGAGGTATACGACATATCAGTGCCTGTGTTATTCTGAATTGCGATGGGAAGTTCCTTTCACCATGCATGAATGAACTATTTCGGATCTCCACAGAAAGATTAACATTTTTATGTTTACCTATCTAAAAAGTATTTCTCTGTCTAATTATTTTATAAGTTAAAGAAAAACGTGCCACATGTGAACCAAAACTAATAAGACACGTCGATGTAAAGACGCTGCCATTTTAACGTACATGGCAAATTCTTCTGCTCCAGGTAACTGTTTTCCAATGAATAGTGCAGAGTTTCGTGGCGGGAACACTGAATAAAATGTTTTCGGGCTTCCAGCTATGTCTGTTGGTTAAAATTCTTCGAGCTTTCGGCCGAGCACCCCTTGGCCATTGTCAAGAGGAATGACGTCTGATAGCCTGCTGGTACGCCCTTACACACACTAGCTGTCGGCTGTGATTTCACTGGTGTTGACGGTATCGCCATATGTGGGCACAATTTGGTTTTTCTTTCGATGCGGTTGCTTCAGCCTCGCGATAGCTGCGTCCCACCCACGCTACGCCGCGCTCAGCTTTAAGTTACGTTGTGCAAGACGCGACAGTTGGCTGCGACTGCGACGCTGCCCCCTCCTCTTTTCCCACCCTGGCAGACGGCGACACGGCCGCAACACGACTGGAGTCGTCGCCGTTTCCCAAGCTCCGGTCGGCAGCGGCGGATTCAAATACATAAGAAAAATAAGAATTCCGATTTTCTTGCTGTAAAATATACTGTATGTTAATGCAACAAAGTTACATCGGCTCCCAGAGTTATTTTTTCGATACAGATTCTCCTTTTACTTTAAAAAATTGAAAAGTATCTCTTCCGATTTTGCGTGTTTTTTTCGCTGTATATTACTTCTCTATCAATTGTGAGAAAAGTAAAAGGCACAAAAAATTGATGTTTGCGTATCTTACAGTTTCACATCACAGCTTGATAATGAGGTGTCTATTTTTCCGATATTCGTCACAGTTATTCCGATACTTAATTTACACGTAACCTACTGCATAAAATTTGAATTGTGTACAGTGAAAAATGTGGTCGCTGGCTACTTTACGTATGGTTCACGTTAGGTCATACATCGTTGCCGATGAAAAGTAGCTAACATATCGAAATTATTCTTAAAGTTGAGATCAGAATGAAATCGATCTCCGTTTCCGAGATTTGGGCTCATATATCTCGGGGAGCGTCGCGACTAGCCGCCAGTTCTGTCGACGCGCAACGAGAGTCGTGTGGTCATCACACGATAGAGAATGCATTTGTTTTGTTTCACTGACACATTTGGACCTAATGAAACCATTTTATGTCATATATTTCTCCGGTATGAGTACTAATATTTCTCCATATGCTCTTGACAATTTCATTTAAAATGCCACGAAATGTAGGTTTCTTAAAGCCAAGTGATCAAGCAGAACCCATTTTCTTGGTTTTGCTGAAGCATCTGAACCTGTTCCAAGCTTTCTTTCTCGTTTATTTCTCTGATATGAGTCCCGAATATTCCTCCATCTGTTTTTGCACATTTCACCTAAAAATCTGGTGGTGGTTTTTCACAACTAGAAGGTATCATCAAGACACCAATCTACCGTTTACTTTCAAAGTGAAGGTATTGTAAAATGTAACTTTCTCGTTGTACTTTACATTGTTCATTTTATAATGTACTTGCCGTTTTCAATTTTTATCGTCACAAAAAAGAGTAATGCGTAAATTGACCTTCAAGTTCATTTTCATCATTCTAATTCTACATCTGCATGGATTATACTGATTTTCATAACATGCCTGAAAAATTTGCATTAATGGGAAAATATTATATATTTCACTCACCTGCCAGTTTCAACTGTGCGCCAATTTCTTCCCAAATTCTGTCTCTGAACAAAGTGTCCCTATATTTAGAGTTTTTCAAATCGTAAAGGCAAGGATATTGCGAGACCAGCTCACAGAGCATCACATCCTGTGAGTGGCTCATTTCAGTTTTCCTTGACTGGCTCGACATCTTTCTGGCAGCCGTACGTCTTTGTGTCGTCCGACTTCCGTCGCAACACTGCTCACTGGTGCAGTGCTGCGACAGCTGCCGCAACAGTCGCGCGTCGCATCCCAAACTCGAACTGCGCATGCGCCAGCAGGCAACTTCTGACGCCACGTAGCGACCCGTCGCAGTCGCTAGTGTGCGTCGCGTCTTGGACAACGTACCTTTAGGCCGCCGTATCTATTAACGGTGTTTTCAGCGATTTATGTTTCGACAGCTTCTATAGTCACCCTGTCCCAGAAGACGTTAGTGAGAGCCACGACAAGAGGAGTCATCAAATGTGATCCGGTGACCGTCTTCGAGAGTAGGATCAGCTGAAGCAGATTTATCGGCGTAGCTCCTTCCAGTGGTGTTCTACAGTGCGCACTGTTTAAGAGCGGCCGCACTCGCAGGATACTTTGTAAACCCCGCGTTTTCTGAGATTTAATGTTTAGCTGCTCTTAGTAATTGCCAGATTTTTTTGGCGGAAGCCTGAAGATCTAAACCACCATGAAATGATAAAAATAAAATATACGATCATCAATAACTCTTTATTTATTATTGTTCTCGTAATACCAGTAAGGAATGTTTGCAGAATAATGTCTCCTGCTCAACGCGGCAGATTACGGTCTAGCGCGGCGTGGGCGCTGTCGATCGCAATTACTGAAGTGGGAGCATCGAACGCGGCGTCAACGTATGTCCGTATTTGGTGATATCGTGTGCACAACCCCTAGCTAGAATGTATAAAGGCGTACCAGAAGCAGCCATTGGCCACGAAGTAGTTGGCTCAGAGCTCATGGCATTTGACGCAGTTATAAGCCGGAAAATATTTTATTTAATGTTACCGCCGGTAGACTATATTTTTATTTACCAAATCATATTTTCGAGGTGCCAACAGAATGTTACGAGAACTGGTATGAGTTTTAGATCACAGAGACCTTAACTGCCACAACCTCCAGGGAGAAGTGTCTCAACGCTTTAAAATCAATACAGGCGCGAGACAAGGTGTAGGACTATCACTGCTACTATTCAACCGTATTCTCGAAAAGACTGAGAATTTGGAAATCAGAAATTGAAAACAAAGGAATACACGCGATCTGCTTAGGGCAAAAATTGAAAGGAATTAAAATGAACTACATGGCCTTTGCGTATGACTTTGCGATACACTCAGAAAGCCGAGACGAAGTAGCCATCCAATCCAGATCAACCTTCAAAGGAGTCTACTGGGGTACACTTGTATGCGGCACCCCAATATGATAACACTAATGTAAACTAAAATGAAACTATTACATTACAAACGATGTATGTCTCTGATAGGCTTTATAAGGCGGATCGCTGACTGTTCACGACCACAGAGACAAAGATAATGCTTCCGGTCTGACTTAGAGTGTTGTGTTGGAGTAAGAGAGAGCTTGGCGCATAGCAGTGGACAGCAGTGTGTTAGCGAAAGAGGATGGAGTAGGCAGTTTTTTTGTGGTGTGTTGTGTGAAGCCAAGAAGCGTTAGATTATAATGTAGCAATTACGAGTACCTGTATTACTGGAAACAAAAACGTGAAAGCAGAAGTCTTCTCGCAAGCAAGGTAAAGACGTTAAATATTTAAGACTTTCGTTTTGCCAGCGCGTTAGTGTAGATGAGTTGGCTGATAATTTGAGTAGCCCCAGAATGTACGTAAACAGATTTGATGTAAAGGCCAGTTAGATATTTCCCTTTTGTAATGCTTCTAATATATGTTAGCACAGGTATACGTGATTTGATGATTTGCCTTTATGCTTTTTTAGTGAGGGTACATAATACTTACTGTATAAATCTCATTGTTTGTTAATCAGTTAGTACAAACGATGAATTTTTTTCTGAGTAATGTAATTTCAATTGTCAGACATTTTGGAAAGCCAATCTTAACTTCGAATGCAATTTCACCCGAAAAGGTCAGTGTTAATAATTCACCCAAATCAGTACCGCCTCCCTGTCCAGGTCATATGTTTTTCAAAGATTGTTGAATTTTTCTTAAATGTTTTCATTTATCAACCAAAGGAATTTCATGTACATTTCAAAGTATTACGGCCAGCATTGCACACCGCTGAGTCTGTATGTAGCATATTTTATTTAGTTATTTATTTATTTATTTTTTTTTTATTTTTTTTTTTTTTTTTGAGAGACCAGAATATATCGCGTTCCACCGTTGCTGCTTTAGAGGAAAGGCAATTTTATTTATTTGCTATGTGCATAGGGACCAAGGTCATCAGTTTTGAACAGGGCCAGTGCCCAAGGCGCTGAATGTATCTTGCAGTAACTGTATTTTTTTATTGGTACTGGGAGTTGCATTGCCCAATCAGTTCGTATTAAGTTTTTGCTAACAATAACACAGACTAAGTACATCACTTACAGTTACAATACGCTACACGATAACTCCATTTTTGTATCCATTCCTCAGACACACATTCTCTCAATAAATATTTAAAGAACGTTACAACCTCCTATATAGGAGTCCCAGCAGAACAGGGCTGATGCTCTCTATAAAAAAGACCAAATTCAGATATAGACCAGATCGCGAGAGTATGATGAGACCACATAAGAAAAAGCTGCTATAGGCGATCGGAATATGGGCTGGCAATAAACTTCTACAAGAGAAGTACGTCTCCCGTAATCCCATGCTATAATGCTGTGGTCAAAATAAAATGCCCGAACGCCAGTGAATGCCTGTCGATTAACAACCAACTAGAAAAGTTGGAGATCCTGTATCGTAGATTCATATGAAAACTCGTGTGTGAACCCATCCTGAGGCCGAATGAAAGCTTCGTAGCATAACGAAGTCTGCCATAATGTGGAGTGGATCTCGGTTACTGTGAGTAAAAGAAGGCGGGCATTACTTGGACACCTGTACATAATGGGCAAAAATGTTCTATCAAAATACTTGATAACCCGTGGAACAAAAAAGACCACAGCGACTTGGATTAAACAACCTCGGAAAGACCTTGAGAGATTCGAACATCCCGGAAGCCCTCACATTAGAAAGAGACGTGTTTCGAAACAGGATACCAAGTTTGGAAGGCTTTCGAGTCGAAAGAAGAACTGCCAAAGAACGGAGCAACATGGACGAAAGAAACAAAAGTGACCGTATGAAGGTGTATAGGAAACGGTGGAAATACCGGACAAAGAGGACTCAGTGAAGTTGTAGCGTGATCGTAATTGGTCAGTTCACTAAAAAAAAAAAAGCTTTGTAGTACCAAAAAATGTATTTCTTTAATTGTTTCCTTAAAAACTAAAAATGTAGCAGTCGCGCCTCAGATAGAAGGTGTGGAAACACCATCCTCTGCTCTTGCAGCGTAACTCGACCTCATTGCAGCGCATAGAAACTGCTGTCCGTTTCGCTGCTTACGTCTCGCATTCTGACCTGCCAACAGCGGTCCGGTCTCTGCAGCGACACTGTACCCGTTACAGAAACAGAGATTTCCTTTCACTGCCGAATGTGCGAGGTAGAGTTTCCGCACTACGAAATGCTCTCCTATTTCCAGCTAGACACCGCGTCTGGTGGACGCTTCGCCAGTAACCTGTTTGTCTAGCAGCGATCGCACTGCGCACAGTTACGCAACGCCGTGTTGTGGAGTGCCCAGCTTTCCACGCTGAAACGCCGTCCACTTTTAGCCTGAAGCTACTGCCACTCAAATGCCGTACCACCTCGCAGTAAACGCGCCCATGCCGTCGCTTCGAAGGGCAACGCCCTCTGTTTCAAAGGAGGTGTCCATGAGCATTCAGCACAACCGCGTACAACCTTCGTACCCGAATGTCACGAAGTTCTACTGGCCCAGCGTTACCGTTTGCTGTTAGGGGAACTATGTGCCTACTTCATACCAGGTCAATAATTTAATTTGCTCACAACTGTTCTAGCAGCTCTATCAAAAGGTGCTCAAACACATGAACTGATCGATCACATGAAACGCAACTTAACGCGTTTCTGACAAATCCTGAAAGCCATATACCAAAGCAAATCAGGTGGATGCAGTCTTTCTAGCTTAGAGGTGTGGGTCACAGCATAGACAGAGTGGATGTGGCAGACGGAGACGCCCAAAAATATTTTATTAAAACATATTTCTAGCCAGAATTCGATTACGAAACTGTGCGATTTCATTCTTAAAGAATCAATCTCATAAATTACGCAATAAAAAATCGCTTTTTCAACAAGTTTACCATACATCTACCCATAAAAATGCAGAAATGTAAAATTATGCCCTTTTGCTCTTTATAAAACGAAAAACGGTTACAATATCACTGGTTCATCATTACAGTCTACTGATAAGCATTGAGAGCTTATTACAGTATGAGAAGTGACATTTTGTATGCGATGTTACCCACAGCTAACAGTTTTCCTGGGTACATGTATAAAGGAGGCTCTCTAATTCCAAAGTTCTTCTTGTCAAATAGTCACTCCGGAGAGAGACATGGTTATCGAACTTGGGTGGAAGCAGACGTGTGTACTGGTGCAGAGGGCAAATTTGGGAATGCTGTTGGCTGCAGTATGAAATTTATCGACGAAGGTAATATCCAGTCGCGTGCGCTAGCTTTGAAGAAAGTGGAATGTCGCGTTTACGGAAAATTTTTGTTTTGGTTTGTAAATTTTAGTAACTTGAATTGTACGATTACTGCGGAACTGTTATTTCTTTAACTCGTAAATGTCTGAATTCAGAAAAGAAATACTACGTCACTCTTTACCCATTTTTCATACTTAAATACCAAATGTAAATTTTGTTTACGGAGGTAACTCTATGAATGTCTGAAGTGTTTCCTAAAGTATTAATTTGAAATGCGTTTTTTGCTCACATTATAGTAACAACGATCAGTAATGCAGTCTTGTTCACACCCTTTTTTAATTTTGCTCCTTAAAACACAATCTTGAAATGGAATTAATTGTTCCTATTATTTGACATTTAGCTTCCACATCCCATTTTCTAATCAAAAGTTAGTTTGGACTCACTATTCAGTCCGCAAGATCCAGCTGTTAACTACATGTTAACCTGGCGCAATATGTTGCATTGCACATGGCAAAATTGTGTAAGCTATGGCAAAGTAGCTTTACTTATTTCAGAGAGACATTTGCAAGGCTTGGCTGTTTATCCGTTGTCGCAGAGGTAAGCCAAAGTGTTTATTAAGGCCAGAATTCAACAATGTGTCTGCACTAAGGGAACAGCGACTGTCCACTCAGACTACATTCACATTCTGATGTTGCTTACTTCAGTGTCCTTAACTGTTTTTTATTGGAAATGTAAGCAATTCGATTACGCGTAAAGTTTACACAGCAGTACAGCTATTATACACAGAAGCCTCATATGGAATATAAGTAATGGTTACATACAACCACTAGTGAGCAAGGAGTTACATTACGTGCACCGATTAAAATCTAAAGGTTTCACTGAGATGTGAAAGTAATAACTTTCTTTTGAAAAGAAGCTGAAACGTTACAACTGAGTATCAGCGTAGAAAACTTACACTGAATATTTGTATTTTTTAGAAAACTTACAATATACCTGGATATAACAATATTTAGGGGTATGAAATACGCTCAGCCGTAAGACATGTTTATCGGAAATGTTGAAAAATCTGAATTGACGAACTCTTTAAGATAGACGCAAATTCTCCTGAGAAAGCCTACTTACAAAATTTCAGGAACCAGTATTAAGTACGCAATCGGTTCGCCAAGGTAGTTGCACGGCGCGGCAATTTGCTAACAGAATGGGCCCGAGGGAGATCCCCAAGTCTCATCAGTCGCTTCGGTTTCGGCGTCAACAATTAATAGTGAAAGTTTCGGGCGTCGTGTGTTAAGCGAGCCTAAACTGTACCTAGGTGTGTTTAATAGTTTAACAGTCACGTTTGAAAAATTGTGAAACAGCCAGCTCAGATATCCCGTTTGGGTTTTATTCTAAAAAGAAAAACCCGAATCCTCAAGAACTTATCTCAAAAGACAGTGGCACATCTCCGCCTGATGCAGAATCCCATCATGAAAAAGGGCCGGTAGCGTGCCCGTCCAGAAAAATTGAGAATAAAGCGAAGAAGAGAGAATCTCTTACTTAGCATTGTGAAGCGAGTTATTTTCTACTGAACCGCAGACTCGTTAAACATGCTTCTTTTACCATTACTTCTTCATCCTGATCTGTGTTTCACAGGTTTTACTAGTTGCAATGACTAATTTTTAGAATAGATTCATTTGTTTTATGTAGGTAGTTTGGTTGCAGAAAGGCGGCGGCTTATCACCTACATTTATATTACGGATATGGACAGACTAGTTCAGGCTTAATTACAAGCCCTTCCGTCAAATGAGTTACATCAATATTTTTCTTGTTTGATCCTGCGTTAGTCTATACAAGATTATTTGATTTCAACATTCAATAACTATTTTTTATTTATGATTACAACACGATTTGTCCGGGTGTCAGGTGTCTTTGTGAGGAACCGCGCACTATAAAGCTCTTGTAGAGTATTAGTCCGATGTTTACGAAAATTTAATATGTTATAGGGACGTGTGTTGGTAGTATAAATCTCAGCTTACTGAAATTTTCAATTACCCGATAAAAGTTTTTCTCATTATTCTAGAGTAACATTTTCTCAGCCCAGTATAAATGTGTAACAGAAAACGTAGCTTTGTTCTGAAGCTCTCTTTCGCGGTAATCTGAAACTGCAACCACCGAGACGGTACATTGAGACAGATTTTACAAACAGTAAAATTCAAGACTGGCTGTGTGAACATTGGGCCTTGTTGAAGTAGCTTCGTGTTTTCTCCACCAGAAGTGCTCCACAAAAATTCTGACTGTCTATTGGTTGAAATGTGACAAAGTTACAGGAAGTTAAGTTACAGTTAGTCCAAGTTTTCGTGGCACATGAGGTGGGCGAATTGCGGAGAGGGAAGGGTAAGCCTTTTTGGAGCCGTGGGCTGTCTAATATTGCGGTGGGGTGTAGGGGAAGATGTCCTTCAGTGCTGACAACATCTGCAAGTGTTGATACGTTCTGACAACTTCTTGTGACAGAAACAATGCACGGGAATAGCAAAGATTCGTGACAGAGCGTTACAACAATGTTCATGTTAACACTTTATATTTATCCAATGAATGTGAAATATAATTAAATTAAGGTCAGAGCACAGGGTCAAACAACAAGTAGTTAACTGCATAATGGCTACCGCAGCGCCAGTAAGTATAGATGGCAGCAGTAGCATTCATCACGAAAACTTTCGAATTCTGTCGACGACATCCGAGGAGGCTCCAAGAAAAGATGGACAGACTATATGTAGACGATACCACGGTGTTTAACACAGTTTAATTTCAAGCAATATAGAAAGAAATCTTACAGAGTTCACGTCCGTTCTGCAACCACATTCTCTCTAAAAAGTGTGTTTTGAGGTATATGATTTTACAACTTTGGCAGGACTAACCCAAAAAAATGAAATTTATGTAAAAGTACGAAAGTTGGATTTCGATTTAATTCGCACAGTATAAACGTCAGATATTAAAAAATTTTAAAGCCAGTGTTACCAAAAGTTTAACGTTGCCCTTTCACAGTCTTATTGAAATCCTTCATCCTTGTACATAAGACACAAAACAGTTGAACAGGGAAATATAAACAACTCATAGTAATCACTTAAACAAATTACTTAGATTCTTATACAGAAGAATGAATGCAAATTATATACAGATGTCATTCATTTATTTATTATAGTACCGCCATTTTTATTTCTTTAAGAAGAGCTATACAACTTGTATTATAAGTTTTGCGGAAGCTTTCTAACGATGAAACAGAAATTTCACTTATGCTGGATGTTAAAGGAGGACCTGTATGACTATCACATTGACAGTCTGTCACATATAAGTCACAGGCATTACTTCTGACAAATAAAAGCAAGTCTTCCAATCGAGACTGTATACCAGTTACGTTCCTTTCAGAGTATTCTGATGCAATAGCTACATACTTAATCACATACAATCGCTCGCTCGACGAAAGATCCGTACCCAAAGACTGGAAAATTGCACAGGTCACACCAATATTCAAGAAAGGTAATAGGAGTAATCCACTAAATTAGCGGTTCATATCATTAACGTCGATATGTAGTACGATTTTGGAACGTATATTGTTTTCTAAGAGGACGGTCTATTGACACACAATCAACACAGATTTAGAAAACATCGATCATGTGAAACACAACTAGGTCTTTACTCACACGAAGTGCTGATTGCTTTCTAGATTTCCAGAAGGCTTGACACCGTACATGACAAGCGGCTTGTAATCAAATTGCGTGTTTACGGAATATCGCCTCAGTTGTGCAACTGGATTCGTGATTTCCCGTCAGAGGGGTCACAGTTCATAGTAACTGACGGAAAGTCATCGAGTAAGGCAGAGGTGATTTCTGGCGTTCCCAAAGGTAGTGTTATCTACATCTACAACCATACTCCGCAAGCCACCTGACGGCGTGTGGCGGAGGGTACCTTGAGTACCTCTATCGGTTCTCCCTTCTATTCCAGTCTCGTATTGTTCGTGGAAAGAAGGATTGTCGGTATGCCTCTGTGTGGGCTCTAATCTCTCTGATTTTATCCTCATGGTCTCTTCGCGAGATATACGTAGGAGGGAGCAAAATACTGCTTGACTCCTCGGTGAAGGCATGTTCTCGAAACTTCAAAAAAGCCCGTACCGAGCTCCTGAGCGTCTCTCCTGCAGTCTTCCACTGGAGTTTATCTATCATCTCCGTAACGCTTTCGCGATTACTAAATGATCCTGTAACGAAGCGCGCTGCTCTCCGTTGGATCTTCTCTATCTCTTCTATCAACCCTATCTGGTACGGATCCCACACTGCTGAGCAGTATTCAAGCAGTGGGCGAACAAGCGTACTGCAACCTACTTCCTTTGTTTTCGTATTGCATTTTCTTATGATTCTTCCAATGAATCTCAGTCTGGCATCTGCTTTACCGACGATCAACTTTATATGATCATTCCATTTTAAATCACTCCTAATGCGTACTCCCAGATAATTTATGGAATTAACTGCTTCCAGTTGCTGACCTGCTATATTGTAGCTAAATGATAAGGGATCTATCTTTCCATGTATTCGCAGCACATTACACTTGTCTACATTGAGATTCAATTGCCATTCCCTGCACCATGAGTCAATTCGCTGCAGATCCTCCTGCATTTCAGTACAATTTTCCAATGTTACAACCTCTCGATATACCACAGCACCATCCGCAAAAAGCCTCAGTGAACTTCCGATGCCATCCACAAGGTCATTTATGTATATTGTGAATAGCAACGGTCCTACGACACTCCCCTGCGGCACACCTGATATCACTCTTACTTCGGAAGACTTCTTTCCATTGAGAATGACATGCTGCGTTCTGTTATCTAGGAACTCTTCAATCCAATCACACAATTGGTCTGATAGTCCATATGCTCTTACTTTGTTCATTAAACGACTGTGGGGAACTGTATCGAACGCCTTGCGGAAGTCAAGAAACACGGCATCTACCTGTGAACCCGTGTCTATGGCCCTCTGAGTCTCGTGGACGAATAGCGCGAGCTGGGTTTCACACGACCGTCTTTTTCGAAACCCATGCTGATTCCTACAGAGTAGATTTCTAGTCTCTAGAAAAGTCATTATACTCGAACATAATACGTGTTCCAAAATTCTACAACTGATCGATGTTAGACATATAGGTCTATAGTTCTGCATATCTGTTCGACGTCCCTTCTTGAAAACGGGGATGACCTGTGCCCTTTACCAATCCTTTGGAACGCTACGCTCTTCTAGAGACCTACGGTACACCGCTGCAAGAAGGGGGCAAGTTCCTTGCCGTCTGTTGTGCCTTATCTATATACAAGGTTTTGGGAGACAATCTGAGTAGCGTTTAATGTTGTTTGCAGATGATGCTGTCGTTTATCGTCTAGTAAAGTTATCGTGCAATCAAAATCAATTGCAAAACTCTGGATCTGATATCTGTATGGTGCGAGATTTGGCCATTGACCTTAAACAATGAAATGTGTGAGGTCATCTACATAGTGGTAAACGGAATCCGTTAAACTTCGGTTACACTATAAGTCAATCAATTCTAAAGACCATAAATTCTACTAAATATCTAGGAAATACAATTGAAAAGAACACATAGAAAATGTGCGGGAGACGAAGCAAAGATTGCGTTTTATTGGCAGAACACTTAGAAGTTGCAACAGATCTACTATAGGGACCGATGACCTCACCAGTTTCGTCCCATAAGACCTTACCACAAATTTCCAATTTACGACCAGTCCTGTCGGAAATACTCCCTGCGTAAGGCGACAGTGCCTTTGGTGCCACCTCTGTATTATCGTCACTCTCTGGTGCACTGTTGGTCGACAGCGCAAAGCGCGTCTAATCTTTCAGTGTAATCATTCTGACGAAAGGTGACGCCAAGATGTGCTAACTCAGCTGGCAACCTCTCAGGGTCCGAGATGACGTGGTTCTGTGAACCTAGACAAGAAGAATCCTTTCATGTTGTGCCGGGTTGTGAAAACTACCAGCCTGTAGCAACAAGTCATGGCGAGTAGGCTTCCTATAAGCGGCATGTCCAAAGGTACCATCAACCTACCTCCTCAGCAACACATCAAGGAATGCAAGACCGCCATCCTTTTCCACCTCCATCGTGAAACTTATGCTCCCTGGATTGAGTTCAGATGTTCTAAAAAGTCGTTCAGATTCTAACCACCATGATGGGAACGGGGGAGCGGCGGGAGGGGTGGACCTCTTCCTCGTTTCTTTTGCGACCACGTGGGTATGTAAGTTCACCGTCTGCAAGACGCCACACAATGGCTGCGTCCACTGTTTAATTGCACGAGAACTCTTAAATATTTGATACATCTCACAATGCCACGAGTAGTATTTTATGACGAATGACTCTTCAAGATTACAGGATAAGAACTTGTGCAGCACACGATGCAGATTAAATCTCACCAAATGCTCAGAGAGATATTTCTCTTATTTTGTGTGTTCAGATGTCTTTATGCATTTTAAGAAGACGACTTCCATTATACCAAATGTTCATAATCTGTCCAATCTTAATTCCAGTCATTCTCTCTATAGCACTAACCAATCGTTTCTATGTGGGACACAAGAGACTGTCCTGGCCCGAAAACAACCGAATCGAAAGTTGTAAGCAAAAACTGTTCTGATACCTTTGACAGAGGACTATGTTCGTTTAGGCCTGTAAGATGTATGAATACAGAATTTTTTTTAATTTGTGATAAGTTCCTATGGGACAAACTGCTGAGGTCATCAGTCTCTAAGCTTACACACTACTTAAATTAACTTTCTCTAAGGACAACACACACACACACACACACACACACCAAGGGGCCTCAGACTGCGCGGCAGAGAAAAATACTATTATACTTTGTTTTAGGCAGACTATTAATCATATTGGTTTCCGTCTTATACCCATTTTGACCTAGACCTTGGGCAGCATTACCACCTAAGACTTATTTTCTGTCATTATGACGAAAAATTCTCTATCGTTATTTCGACTTCACTTATGGTTCATAATCTTGTATGTGAACGATGTTCCTTATGCTTTGGTTTCTGTTTCAAGATATTTAAGTTGTGGCTAAGGCCAGTAAATCTTTCTAAACTGCCGGTTTGGTAGAATATTACATGATTTGGATTGCTTGGTTTATATTACTTGAGTAGGTTCTTATCATGATACTACGTTATCAGTTGATGACGAACTGTACTGATGTTAATAATTTAGTTTTAAATACATTTATATCCTGTGGTGCTACAGAAGAGTGATGAAGATTATATGGGTAGATCACATAACTAATGAGGAGGTAATGAATAGAGTTGGGGAGAAGAGGAGTTTGTGGCCCAACTTGACAAGAAGAAGGGATCGGTTGGGTTGGTAGGACATGTTCTGAGGCATCAAGGGATCACAAATTTAGCACTGGAGAGCAGCGCGGAGGGTAAATATCGTAGAGGGAGACCAAGAGATGAATACGCTGAGCAGATTCAGAAGGAAGTAGGTTGCAGTAAGTACTGGGAGATGAAGAAGCTTGCACAGGATAGAGTAGCATGGAGAACTGCATCAAACCAGTCTCAAGACTGAAGACCACAACAACAACATCTCTTTTAAATTTTGTTAGAATACAGCGACTTTACTAAAGTTACATACTGGACTGCGAACGCCATCTAGCGAACATCAGCTCAAAAAGTGACCACACGTGTTTACACGTTGTATATTTGAAATGTTGTATTCCTTGCCGGCCGGGGGGGGGGGGGGGGCCGAGCGGTTCTAGGCTCTTCAGTCTGGAACCGCGCGACCGCTACAGTCGCAGGTTCGAATCCTGCCTCGGGTGTGGATGTGTGTGATGTCCTTAGGTTGTTCTAAGTTCTAGGGGACTGATGACCTCAGATGTTAAGTCCCATAGTGCTCAGAGCCATTTGATCCATTTGTATTCCTCGATCATCGTAATTGCCATCAACTGTAATGCTACTCTCCAGTACCACGTTGTAACAACGTACTCGTAGTGATCTCCGCTATGAGATAATGGAAATACTGATTGTTGTCAGTTACCAAAGTTTTGCCGCGCGGGGTAGCCGTGCCGTCTAGGGGCGCCTTGCAACGGTTCGCGCGGCTCCCCCCGTCGCAGGATCGAGTCCTCCCTCGGGCGAGTGTGTGTGTATGTGTATGTGTGTGTGTGTGTGTGTGTGTGTGTGACCTCAGCAGTTTGGTCCCATAGAACTTACCACCACTCAAGTTTTAATGGCATAACGCTTCAGGTAAGACGATATCATATATATATATATATATATATATATATATAGGGCTATTACAAATGATTGAAGCGATTTCATAAATTCACTGTAGCTCCATTCATTGACATATAATCACGACACACTGCAGATACGTAGAAAAACTCATAAAGTTTTGTTCGGCTGAAGCCGCACTTCGGGTTTCTGCTGCCAGAGCGCTCGAGAGCGCAGTGAGACAAAATGGCGACAGGAGCCGAGAAAGCGTATGTCGTGCTTGAAACGCACTCGCATCAGTCAGTCATAACAGTGCAACGACACTTCAGGACGAAGTTCAACAAAGATCCACCAACTGCTAACTCCATTCGGCGATGGTATGCGCAGTTTAAAGCTTCTGGATGCCTCTGTAAGGGGAAATCAACGGGTCTGCCTGCAGTGAGCGAAGAAACGGTTGAACGCGTGCGGGCAAGTTTCACGCGTAGCCCGCGGAAGTCGACGAATAAAACAAGCAGGGAGCTAAACGTACCACAGCCGACGGTTTGGAACATCTTACGGAAAAGGCTAAAGCAGGAGCCTTATCGTTTACAATTGCTACAAGCCCTGACACCCAATGACAAAGTCAAACACTTTGAATTTTCGGCGCGGTTGCAACAGCTCATGGAAGAGGATGCGTTCAGTGCGAAACTTGTTTTCAGTGATGAAGCAACATTTTTTCTTAGTGGTGAAGTGAACAGACACAATGTGCGAATCTGGGCGGTAGAGAATCCTCACGCATTCGTGCAGCAAATTCGCAATTCACCAAAAGTTAACGTGTTTTGTGAAATCTCACGGTTTAAAGTTTATGGCCCCTTTTTCTTCTGCGAAAAAAACGTCACAGGACACGTGTATCTGGACATGCTGGAAAATTGGCTCATGCCACAACTGGAGACCGACAGCGCCGACTTCATCTTTCAACAGGATGGCGCTTCCATCATGATGTTCGGCATTTCTTAAACAGGAGATTGGAAAACCGATGGATCGGTCGTGGTGGAGATCATGATCAGCAATTCATGTCATGGCCTCCACGCTCTCCCGACTTAACCCCATGCGATTTCTTTCTGTGGGGTTATGTGAAAGATTTAGTGTTTAAACCTCCTCTACCAAGAAACGTGCCAGAACTGCGAGCTCGCATCAACGATGCTTTCGAACTCATTGATGGGGACACGCTGCGCTGAGTGTGAGAGGAACATGATTATCGGCTTGATGTCTGCCGAATCACTAAAGAGGCACATATCGAACATTTGTGAATGCCTAAAAAAACTTTTTGAGTTTATGTATGTGTGTGCAAAGCATTGTGAAAATATCTCAAATAATAAAGTTATTGTAGAGCTGTGAAATCGCTTCAATCATTTGTAATAACCCTGTATATATATAGTGGGTATTTTTGGCTTACGTAAATATTTTCTCTCGTTTTTACTGCTTCATCCGTACTTAATGTTCATTTTTCAGTTTTATGACCTCCTGTCTACTTGATTGGTTATGAACGGTATAAGGTTATTTTAGCTATTCGTTCTTTGTGGATATTGTCATGTTAAAAAATTTTTTAAGAATGTTTGAGCCGTTATGTCAATCACATTAATCAAGAATGTTTTTATGGCATGTATCCTGCGAATACTTCTTAATATACACTTTTGAACTTTGCTACAATTTTATGTACAGTTTGTACTCTGGACCTGTAATTTTGATTCCTGTAAGCTGTAGTAAGTTGGTATATTCTTATGTGCAATTTTATATCTTATGTCTGAAGATTGCTCGTGTGTTGCTTGAACAAGTAATAAAAATAAAAAGTTCTTTGCAATTTTTACTTCGACGATTTTCGATCGTAAATACATACACTGCGACAGAGCGCTTGGTTCCAACGTTGACAATGTCAACGAATATAGCTTTTCTCTATGGTTTTAATTATTACACTACTGGCCATTAAAATTGCTACACCAAGAAGAAATGCACATGATAAACGGGTATTCATTGGACAAATATATTATACTAGAACTGACATGTGATTAGATTTTCACGCAAAATTGGGTGCATATCAGCCTGAGAAATCAGTACCCAGAACAACCACCTCTGGCCATAATAACGGTATTGATACGCCTGGGCATTGAATCAAACGGAGCTTGGATTGCGTGTACAGGTACAGCTGCCCATACAACTTCAACACGATACCACAGTTCATCAAGAGTAGTGGCTGGCGTATTGTGACGAGCCAGTTGCTCGGCCACCATTGACCAGACGTTTTCAATTGGTGAGCGATCTGGAGAATGTGGTGGCCAGGGCAGCAGTCGAACATTTCCTGTATCCAGAAAGGCCCGCACAGGACCTGCAACATGTGCTGGTGCATTATCCTGCTGAAATGTAGGGTTTCGCAGGGATCGAATGAAGGGTAGAACCACGGGTCGTAATACATCTGAAATGTAACGTCCACTGTTCAAAGTGCCGTCAATGCGAACAAGAGGTGACCAAGACGTGTAACCAATGGCACCCCATACCATCACCCCGGGTGATACGCCAGTATGGCGATGACGAATACATGCTTCCAATGTGCGTTCACCGCGATGTCGCCCAACACGGATGCGACCATCATGATGCTGTAAACAGAACTTGGATTCATCCGAAAAAATGACGTTTTGCCTTTTGTGCATCCAGGTTCGTCGTTGAGTACACTATGACAGGCGCTCCTGTCTGTCATGGAGCGTCAAGGGCAACCGCAACCATGGTCTCCGAGCTGATAGTCCATGCTGCTGCTAACTTCGTCGAACTGTTCGTTCAGATGGTTGTTGTCTTGCAAACGTCCACATCTGTTGAGTCAGGGATCGAGACGTGGCTGCACGATGCGTTAGAGGGATGCGCATAAGATGCCTGTCATCTCGACTGCTAGTGATACGAGGCCGTTGGGATCCAGCACGGCGTTCCGCATTACCCTCCTGAATCCACCGATTCCATATTATGCTAACAGTCATTGGATCTCGACCAACACGAGCAGCAATGTCGCCATACGATAAACCGCAATGGCCATAGGCTACAATCCGACCTTTATCAAAGTTGGAAACGTGATGGTACGCATTTCTCATCCTTACACGAGGCGTCACAACAACGTTTCACCAGGCAACGCCGGTCAACTGCTGTTTGTGTATGAGAAATCAGTTGGAAACTTTCCTCATGTCAGCACGTTGTAGGTGTCGCCACCGGCGCCAGCCATGTGTGAATGCTCTGAAAAGCTAATCATTTGCATATCGCAGCATCTTCTTCCTGTCGGTTAAATTTCGCGTCTGTAGCACGTCATCTTCGTGGTGTAGCAATTTCAATGGCCAGTAGTGTATATTTTTTTTTAGCGCACAGCTAGTATTACATCACACAAGAATATATTCTGTTTCTTTAATAACAGACACCCACATCAACACACAAAAAATCAGAATAATAAGTTAATTACTTTACAGTATTTACAAAGCGTAGAAGGTCACAGGCGTAAATCCAATTCTTGAATACATTCAATTGATGTTTTTCTTGCCATAAGGAATGACTCTGAATCACCAGGACAGGATTGTTTTGAGCGTGGACGTGTGATACGCTAAACAGTTTGTCGTTCTGCACAACAATCACAGCTGGGCGATGTTGCTGATCCCCATTCGTACACTGAGTCAGCACGTGTTCAACAGTTTGTCCTGATGCCCAGACCATATCCTGCAGTACTCTTCAAAACCTGGTGGCCTTGACGAGAAGTAGGGCATTGTCAGCTGTTCTGGGGGTAGGGTTGCTCTGCCACATTTCTGGTGATCCGTCAGTTACTGTTACTCGGAATCAATGACAATTTTAGTGGATGTGTTGTACATTGCGGAGAGGAGGCTTTTAGTCTACAGTTGAGTTTCATTATCTCCTTTTCTTGGGAAGTAGGTCAACTGCAGCGTTTTGAATTGCATTTTGTTCTTATTGATCTGTTTAACCTGACAAGATGAAGGCCAATAAGGCCTCTCTCACATTTAACCAGGCATTCTACACATTTTACATTATATCTGGTATAACACATGATAAAACATTTAGTAATTAGTATAGTGTAGAAAGAGAAAAAAGTAAACACAGTGTACTTTCCTTGATGAGAAGTACAACAATAGGCACTTGGTACAGTAACATACATGTAATGTGCGCAGGCTAGCAATAGGGAATTTCATGCTGTGCAGAGTGGAGGGGAAACTGTTCCATAGGCAGAAAGCAACAGAAAAGGAGTTTGCGAATGTTTTTATTTTATCGACACAGCTATGATAGTAGCCAAGTGAGATCTTGTGTTTCGAGTACAGTGAGACGATGGGTACTTTGTCTATGATTGATGGTACTGAGTGTATTCGCACTGAGGAGCCAATTAAGCAGATGAAGCATATGGTGGCCAAGTATCTTGTCTGGCAGCAACCAACGTACGAGAGGCGTTCGATAAGTAATGCAACATATATTTGTTCTTGGACGATTTCGGTCGAAGAAATGCGAAATTTGCTGTGGGAC
The DNA here is from genome assembly GCF_023864345.2 of Schistocerca serialis cubense. Taxonomy (NCBI): domain Eukaryota; kingdom Metazoa; phylum Arthropoda; class Insecta; order Orthoptera; family Acrididae; genus Schistocerca; species Schistocerca serialis. Next base: position 95,295,702 of record NC_064643.1, read on the forward strand.
ATCGTGGAATATTCCATTCTTGGGCCGCTATAGTTTCATGAAGTTCCGATAGGTGGCGGTGCCATATGCAGCCTTCAAAATAGCTTCTATAATGGAGGTGCGTTACAGACAAAAAGCTGTCACTGAGTTTCTTTCGGCGGAAAGCCAAAGAAATGCGGATATTCATAAGCGCTTGCATAATGTCCACGGAGACCTCTGGCAGTCAACAAAAGTAAGGTGAGTCGTTGGGCGAGGCATCTGTCATCATCGCGAAAAGGTCCGATCCCCCGCGCTCCAGCAGGTCGCACACAGCTGTGGCTCCTGCAATGTTGTAACGTGCGGGCACACTCGTTCGTATTGATCGACCCAACACAATCAAACACCTCGCTGCTCAAAACTGGACGTCTCTGTTGGTAGTGCTGACAAAACTTCATTGGATTGTTCTTCCTCATCTACACTACATTCTAGACGTCGCACCTTCCGACTTCCATCTGTTTGACCCTATGAAGGATGCACTCAGACACTCAGAGGGAAGCAGTGCGTGGATGATGGGGAGGTGATTGAGTCAGCAAGATGTTGGTTCCGACATCGACCAGTAGAGTGGAACCATGCGGGCATACAGGCCCTGCTAATAAGATGGTGTAAGGTCGTCGCATTGAACAGAGATTGTGTTGAAAAATAGGGTTTTATAGCCAAAAGAGTGGGCAATCATATGGTGTACTTGAATGCTGAATCAAACTAACTTGATTTCAGAAAACAATGTGTTGCATTACTTAATGAAAGATCCCACGTAACCAGCTTATAAATCAATGACATGTTCATACAAGCGGATATTGCGGATGTAAAGCACAGAAGCGTTCATCGTTAGTTCTGTCTGTCTAGTGTTCTCTGTACTAGTACCGTGCTGGATTGCATGGCAATAGCGGAGGTTCGGTGAAACGTGTGGTCGCAAGAGTTTACGTTTCACATCCTGTGACAATATAGTCCGAAACTTTTTAAGGGCACAGGTGCAAATGAAAGGCTTCCTGGATGTGGCGACAGTATTTTCTGGTTGTTAACGTGTTCATCATTCACTGTGTTGTGACCACCACGGCTTATTTCCTTAATTTAGAACATTTCCTTTCCAGAGAGGAAAGTTTCCTGAAAGCTACACTTACTCGTCTGTTTATCTCTTGTTATAGAATCTCTGAAAACTGCATTTATATTGCCCACCGAATGACAGTGCCAGACACAAGATTACTTATCTTAGTCACTGATTAGTGGAATATGTAAACGTAACTGGACCATGTAGAGGCCCCAATAACAGCCTGCTTATACATTCAATACGCATCTTTGTGCCATCGCAGCCGCTGGTAGTTTGTATAGTCACTTACATGTGCGAAACTTCATCAGCGTCTTCGCAGACTGCGGAGAAACTAGTTAGTCCTGTCGTGACGTAATACGTAACACTGCAGCTATACGTCAGGGTTCAATAAACAATCCCCCACCTCACGTGGATAGAAAGTTGGAAAATGTAAAAAGGCAGAGCACGTAATACGGGGTGGGATAGCGACGCGCTCTGCTCCACAGCTATTTGCGTGGCACGCAGCAGCGACTGGGAAAACTAGTCGGCTTCACTTCGTACACGACTTTCACAGTAATTCATCTTGATCTTCGAGTACCGGCACTCTAACTGGTGCACTCAGCAGCAGACTACAGTATGTGTGGCTAATAGTCCATGTGCAGATCCTTTCAGTAGCAATGGTTTCTGTCTGAACCACCATATTATTATTATATATATATATATATATATATATATATATATATATATTTACCGAGGGCATGCAGCTTTACTGTATGGTTAAATGATGATGGCGTCCTCTTGGGTAAAGTATTCCAGAGGTAAAATAGTCCGCCATTTGGATCTCCGGGAGAGGACTACTCAAGAGGACGTCGTTATCAGGAGAAAGAAAACTGGCGTTCTACGAGTCGGAGCGTGGAATGTCAGATCACTTAATCGGGCAGGTAGGTTAGAAAATTTAAAAAGGGAAATGGATAGGTTAAAGTTAGATATAATGGGGATTAGTGAAGTTCGGTGGCAGGAGGAACTAGACTTTTGGTCAGGTGAATACAGGGTTATAAATACAAAATCAAATAGGGGTAATGCAGAAGTAGGTTTAATAATGAATAAAAAATTAGGAGTGCGGGTTACCTACTACAAACAGCATAGTGAGCGCAATATTGTGGCCAAGATAGATGGTTCAAATGGTTCTGAGCAATATGGGACTTAACATCTACGGTCATCAGTCCCCTAGAACTTAGAACTACTTAAACCTAACTAACCTAAGGACATCACACGACACCCAACCATCACGAGGCAGAGAAAATCCCTGACCCCGCCGGGAATCTAACCCGGGAACCCGGGCGTGGGAAGTGAGAACGCTACCGCACGACCACAAGATGCGGGCGCTAAGATAGACACGAAGCCCATGCCTACTACAGTAGTACAAGTTTATATGCCAACTAGCTCTGCAGATGATGAAGAAATTGATGAAATGTATGATGAGATAAAAGAAATTATTCAGGTAGTGAAGGAAGACGAAAATTTAATAGTCATGGTGACTGGAATTCGAGACTAGGAAAAGGGAGAGAAGGAAACATAGCGGATGAATATGGATTGGGGGTGAGAAATGAAAGAGGAAGCCGTCTGGTAGATTTTTGCACAGAGCATAACTTAATCATAGCTAACACTTGGTTAAAGAATCATAAAAGAAGGTTGTATACATGGAAGAATCCTGGAGATACTAGAAGGTATCAGATTATATAATGGTAAGACAGAGATTTAGGAACCAGGTTTTAAATTGTATGACATTTCCAGGGGCATATGTGGACTCTGACCACAATCTATTGGTTATGAACTGTAGATTAAAACTGAAGAAACTGCAAAAAGGTGGGAGTTTAAGGAGATGGGACCTGGATAAACTGACTAAACCAGAGGTTGTACAGAGTTTCAGGGAGAACGTAAGGGAACAACTGACAGGAATGGGGGAAAGAAATACAGTAGAAGAAGAATGGGTAGCTCTGAGGGATGAAGTAGTGAAGGCAGCAGAGGATCAAGTAGATAAAAAGACGAGGGATAGTAGAAATACTTGGGTAACAGAAGAAATATTGAATTTAATTGATGAAAGGAGAAAATATAAAAATGCAGTAAATGAAGCAGGCAAAAAGGAATACAAACGTCTCAAAAATGAGATTGATAGGAAGTGCAAAATGGCTAAGCAAGTATGGCTAGAAGACAAATGTAAGGATGTAGAGGCTTATCTCACTAGGGGTAAGATAGATACTGCCTAGAGGAAATTAAAGAGACCTTTGGAGAAAAGAGAGCCACTTGTATGAATATCAAGAGCTCTGATGGAAACCCAGTTCTAAGCAAAGAAGGGAAAGCAGAAAGGTGGAAGGAGTATATAGAGGGTCTATACAAGGGCGATGTACTTGAGGACAATATTATGGAAATGGAAGAGGATGTAGATGAAGATGAAATGGGAGATACGATACCGCGTGAAGAGTTTGACAGAGCACTGGAAGACCTGAGTCGAAACAAGGCCCCGGGAGTAGACAACATTCCATTGGAACTACTGACGGCCTTGGAAGAGCCAGTCCTGACAGAACTCTACCATCTGGTGAGCAAGATGTATGAGACAGGCGAAATACCTTCAGACTTCAAGAAGAATATAATAATTCCAATCCCAAAGAAAGCGGGTGTTGACAAATGTGAAAATTACCGAGCTGCAAAATAGTATCGCGAATTCTGTACAGACGAATGTAAAAACTGGTAGAAGCCGACCTCGGGGAAGATCCGTTTGGATTCCGTAGAAATGTTGGGACACGTGAGGCAATACTGACCTTACGACTTATCTTACAAGAAAGATTAAGGAAAGGCAAACCTACGTTTCTAGCATATGTAGACTTAGAGAAAGCTTTTGACAATGTTGACTGGAATACTCTCTTTCAAATTCTAAAGATGGCAGGGGTAAAATACAGGGAGCGAAAGGCTATTTACAATTTGTACAGAAACCAGATGGCAGTTATAAGAGCCGAGGGGCATGAAAGGGAAGCAGCGGTTGGGAAGGGAGTGAGACAGGGTTGTAGCCTCCCCTCGATGTTATTCAACATCAGCAAAGCAAAGGACTTGGAAGAGCAGTTGAACGGAATGGACAGTGTCTTGAAAGGACGATAAGAAGATGAACATCAACAAAAGCAAAACGAGGATAATGGAATGTAGTCGAGTTAACTCGGGTGATGCCGAGGGAATTAGATTAGGTAATGAGATACTTAAAGTAGTAAAGGAGTTTTGCTATTTGGGGAGCAAAATAACTGATGATGGTCGAAGTAGAGAGGATATAAAATGTAGACTGGCAATGGCAAGGAAAGCGTTTCTGAAGAAGAGAAATTTGTTAACATCGAGTATAGATTTAAGTGTCAGGAAGTCGTTTCTTAAAGTATTTGTGTGGAGTGTAGCCATTTATGGAAGCGAAACATGGACGATAAATAGTTTGGACAAGAAGAGAATAGAAGCTTTCGAAATGTGGTGCTACAGAAGAATGCTGAAGATTAGGTGGGCTGATCACATAACTAATGAGGAGGCATTGAATAGAATTGGGGAGGAGTTTGTGGCACAACTTGACAAAAAGAAGGGACCAGTTGGTGGGATATGTTCTGAGGCATCAAGGGATCACAAATTTAGCATTGGAGGGCAGCGTGGAGCGTAAAAATCGTAGAGGGAGACACTAAGCAGATTCAGATAGATGTAGGTTGCAGTAGGTACTGGAAGATGAAGAAGCTCGCAGAGGATAGAGCAGCAAGGAGAACTGCATCAAACCAGTCTCAGGACTGAAGACCACAACAACAACAACATATGCGTGCTAATGGGTCAATCGATCTACTACTGCTGTGCCACAACAGCAGAGGACTGTGCGTCTCTCTGGCTTAACAGTGCATACAAGTATGTGGACTTAATGGTGCACATGTGGACTTAACGAAACCATGCGGATGTTGGTGGTTCATTACGATGTACTCCCACGTGCTGTTTACCTATCTTGAGTCACATTACGTCTCCTGAATCAGACAGAAGAGTGCTTTAGAAAGTAAGTATCGGAAGACTAATGTTCCCGTATTGAATGGTGTGTTCTGTGCAACGAAAAAGATTCAGATCAAGACATCCCACCCTCATCACAGCCAGGATTCCTGCTGAGGAAGAATTTAGTGCCATCGCTATATGGCAACGCAGCTTCATTTGATCACGCTCGGGCAATTTGGACTACTCTGAACCGCATCGGAACGCTCTGTCGGAGAGGGCAGACATTCTCAACAACCTTAATTACCACGTCTTTTGACTATGGTGTTGAATGGCAGACAGTTGCTCATGTTGTACCAACGTGTCCTCCACTTGTAGAAAAGGAGCCATTCGAAGATTTCTTGACGGTGACGACGGGACTGATAAAGTATACAAAAGGCCATGATATTCCCCTATGACTATTGTCATTTGTATTACAGTGGATAGCCGTGCTGTTGATATGTGGTAGTTTGGTAATCTTTGTATACATATAGTGACTATTCATGCGAATGAAAAACTCTTAATATGTGCCATACGATAAATAAAGCAATCGGGATCTAATGCAGCGTAAGGAATTCATATAGTTAGAATATTTCTAACAATTCGTTGTAGCTCTAAGATGAGCTTTACTTGGACGAATAAATTTATTTTAGTTAAAATTACAATGGTAGAGATGCACTTTGCAAAGCATAATAACTCCAGCTTTTGGTTTTATCTCCCAATGTGTTTCAACACATTTGCCTCGTCTTCAGTTGGTGCTCTTTAATTACCGGATTTTCGTTGGCAGTTATAATGTACGCGAGGCTCTATGTAATGACTGCGCAGAGATTTTATTTTTATTATTACAAATTGTAATCAGTGTACTGTCTGAATCATTTGTGAACGTACATTCGAAGACAAAAAAAGTAACGCATCACGAAGGAATTATCCGAATGGTCCGAAATGGTCTGTACATGTACAGACAGACAAATGATTACAACTTCAGAAAAATTGTATGATTTGTTGAAGAGAAAGAGCTACGCAAATTGAGCAAGTCAATAAGGCTTTGGTCAACTTCTGGCCCTTATGCAAACAGTTATTGACTGACCGAGTTGTTGGATGTCGTTGTGGGAGATATCGTATAAAATTCTGTCCAATTGGCGCGTTGTATCGTCAAAATCCCGAGCTGGTTCGAGGATCCTGTCCGTAACGCTCTCAGCTGGGAAGAGATTCAGTGACCTTGCTGGCTGAAGTAGGGTGATACACCACCAGATTTTCGTAAAAACATCACCCACACAATTCCGAAGAAAGCAAGGGCCGGCAAGTGTGAGAATTATCACACAATCAGCTTAATAGCTCATGCATCCAAGCTGCTGACAAGAATAATATAAGAAGAACGGTAAAGAAAATTGAGGATGTGTTAGGTGACAATCAGTTTAGCTATAGGAAAGATAAAGGCACCACGAAGGCAGTTCTGGCGTTGTGTTTATGATGAACGCTAAGACAAACGAAAAATCAAGACAAAGTTCATTGGATTTGTCGACCAGGAAAAGCGTTCGACAATGTAAGATGATGCAAGGTGTTCGAAATTCTGAGAAAAATGCCCGAGGGAGGACTCGAACCTCCAGCGGGAGTCGCCGCGCAATCCGTGATATGACGCCTCAAACCGCGCGGCGACTCCGCGCGGCGGAAAAATATCAGTCGAAGACCAAGAATGAAGTGCTCGGATTAGAAAGGGTGCAAGACAGGGATGTAATCTTCCATCCGTACTGATCAATCTACGCACCGAAGAATCAATGACGCAAAGAAAGAGAGGTTCAAGTGTCGGACTCAAATTCAAGAAGAAAGGGTACCAGCGATAAGTTTTGCTGATGACAATGCTGACCTGAGTGAAAATGAAGAAAAATTACAAGATCTGTTGCATGGGAAGAACAGTCTAATGAGCACAGAATATGGATTGAGAGTAAATCGCAGAAAAACGAATGTAATGAGAAATAGCAGAAATGAGAGCAGTGAAAAACTGAACAAGATGGTGGATCACGAAGTAGACGAAGTAATTCTGGTACCCAGGAAGCAAAGCAACCCGTGATGGACTGAGCATGAGATGAAGAGGTCGGCACAGGAGAGGAATTAGTGGCGGGCCGCATAAAACCAGTCAGTCTGATGACTTTAAAAACAAATCTGTTTTCACTAGACAAAAACTGACTATGGGCTCATCAAACAGTATACCCGTATATTCACAGTTTCATTAATAAAATGGGTATATGCTATTTTTTGTCGGCAGAATAGCTTATCTTGATGAGACATTCAGCAGTACAACATTTTTTAGCGGGTTTAACCAAAAATCACAAAGTTGAAATTCACTGAAAACAGGTGTTTTTGTGCTGGTGTGGCCGCTGGATGGTCCGCCACTCGGAAGTTTACGTAACTCTCCGAGGAAACCTGCGCCGCCGGGTTAAAACGCAATATCATACATGAGCGTTAGACTTTGCAAAGGTTTAAACGTGTTATGTACCAAATAACTCTCACAACGCTAGAAAGACATTCAGCTGGCAATAGGATAAGGCATTTAATTTCTTTTATCTCTCATAATGTTCAACAAACCGTTAGATATCCACGAGAGCATCTGATGCTCGCTGACAAATGTTTGCTAGCGACAAAATTCTTAGGATTTGCAGCAAAACGGTAAAAATTGTATAAGTATTAATTTACTTATTTAGTTTACTCCAACATTGGAGCAATAAAATCAAACGTTATACAACAGAGTATACAATGCATAAGTTTAGATCTTAGCAGTCAAAAATTTCTTTCTTCCCCAAAGCTTCTTCATTCGGAGTGATCTGGAGGCTTTTTCTCCTGCCGGTACGATGTAATACTTCCACCATGACAGTTTGAATGTCCGTAGTACGTACTTGTTCTCCAGAAGCAGCTTCTCTATCTTCTATAATGACTGAAACTGAAGAAATGGATTAAAATTTGTGGCACAACCAGGTTCTGAACCCACGTCTTCTGGGTGCTAGGCAGACGTGCCAGCCATAACAGCACAGTACCAATATCGCTAGCAACGCTGCATGGAGTACGTTAGTCGAGTGCCCTCTGCAACACAAACTTCAGTTCACTCCTTCAGCTCATTTTCCAAAAGTAATCAAACAGTTGTTTCAGGAGTTACGTATTGCCAAGGCTCCCTGATATTGGAATAGAACCCCAGTTTTGTATGTAATGGGGAAATCACGCCTGTACCTTAGACGTATATAATCTAGTGATCTTCTGGAACTAAATTTTCCTTGAAACATGTGCGCCTCAACTTTATCTTACACTGCTACAATGCTGTAATGGATAGCACATCTGCCTAGTAACCAGGAGAACCAGGTTCAAGTCCCATCTATGGCGCCAATTTTTATCCATATCATCAGTTTCTATCATTATCAAAGATAAAGTTGAAACTTAATATCTCACGGAAAATTTAACTCCATTACATTAATAGATCTCTTCTCTGTGATCATTTTGGTATTTGGTAATGTTTAATTCATGCACATGCATTTGTACTTGTTGTTTTTGTCTTACTGTTCCAAAAGTAATCAAACAGTTGTTTCAGGAGTTAAGTATTCCGTAAGTGAGAAATGTGGCTAAAAAAGCGTCTATAAATACAGATAGCATCTACACTCCTGGAAATGGAAAAAAGAACACATTGACACCGGTGTGTCAGACCCACCATACTTGCTCCGGACACTGCGAGAGGGCTGTACAAGCAATGATCACACGCACGGCACAGCGGACACACCAGGAACCGCGGTGTTGGCCGTCGAATGGCGCTAGCTGCGCAGCATTTGTGCACCGCCGCCGTCAGTGTCAGCCAGTTTGCCGTGGCATACGGAGCTCCATCGCAGTCTTTAACACTGGTAGCATGCCGCGACAGCGTGGACGTGAACCGTATGTGCAGCTGACGGACTTTGAGCGAGGGCGTATAGTGGGCATGCGGGAGGCCGGGTGGACGTACCGCCGAATTGCTCAACACGTGGGGCCTGAGGTCTCCACAGTACATCGATGTTGTCGCCAGTGGTCGGCGGAAGGTGCACGTGCCCGTCGACCTGGGACCGGACCGCAGCGACGCACGGATGCACGCCAAGACCGTAGGATCCTACGCAGTGCCGTAGGGGACCGCACCGCCACTTCCCAGCAAATTAGGGACACTGTTGCTCCTGGGGTATCGGCGAGGACCATTCGCAACCGTCTCCATGAAGCTGGGCTACGGTCCCGCACACCGTTAGGCCGTCTTCCGCTCACGCCCCAACATCGTGCAGCCCGCCTCCAGTGGTGTCGCGACAGGCGTGAATGGAGGGACGAATGGAGACGTGTCGTCTTCAGCGATGAGAGTCGCTTCTGCCTTGGTGCCAATGATGGTCGTATGCGTGTTTGGCGCCGTGCAGGTGAGCGCCACAATCAGGACTGCATACGACCGAGGCACACAGGGCCAACACCCGGCATCATGATGTGGGGAGCGATCTCCTACACTGGCCGTACACCACTGGTGATCGTCGAGGGGACACTGAATAGTGCACGGTACATCCAAACCGTCATCGAACCCATCCTTCTACCATTCCTAGACCGGCAAGGGAACTTGCTGTTCCAACAGGACAATGCACGTCCGCATGTATCCCGTGCCACCCAACGTGCTCTAGAAGGTGTAAGTCAACTACCCTGGCCAGCAAGATCTCCCGATCTGTCCCCCATTGAGCATGTTTGGGACTGGATGAAGCGTCGTCTCACGCGGTCTGCACGTCCAGCACGAACGCTGATCCAACTGAGGCGCCAGGTGGAAATGGCATGGCAAGCCGTTCCACAGGACTACATCCAGCATCTCTACGATCGTCTCCATGGGAGAATAGCAGCCTGCATTGCTGCGAAAGGTGGATATACACTGTACTAGTGCCGACATTGTGCATGCTCTGTTGCCTGTGTCTATGTGCCTGTAGTTCTGTCAGTGTGATCATGTGATGTATCTGACCCCAGGAATGTGTCAATAAAGTTTCCCCTTCCTGGGACAATGAATTCACGGTGTTCTTATTTCAATTTCCAGGAGTGTAGAATTGTAAATGACCCGCGGCGGCGCTAATGTAGGGGGGTATGGCTTTCCGATGGAGTCACTAACTGCTTAAGTAGACAATGTCGATCGCCTGTCGCGGGCTAAGGTCTTTGGTCGAGGTGCGTGTGCTGTTGGTTTGGCAGGGCCTAGAGAGGCCAGTTGGCCGAGGGACACGTGGCTGGCAAGTTGTGACCTTCCGGGGACTCCAGCTGTCCCGTTAAATCTGTCGGCGGCAAGCCTGGTCGGCTCGCTTAAGAATTGGAGCGGTCGGAGGCGCGAAGGGAGACGGACGTAGCGTGCAACGTGGTCTGAAAGTTCCCGGCTCACTCTTCAAACTTAAGGTGTATAACACCTCGACGATCGCCTGTGTGGGTTTGACGCAATAACGCCCTGGCTGGAATCCTGCAAGTGGCGGGTCGTCCTCATCTGAGTGGAGATGTGTGTTGTTCTCTTATTTTGAGTACCTGATATTGTAAGGCCATGCCTGTGTTATACAGGGTGTGGTCTGTTATACTAACGCGCCTACCAGCGTTTGAGAGCATGACCATCAGTCAGTGTTACTAATTTTAATATGTGTTCTAGGCCATAACTCGTGCAAGAGTATTCCCTGTGATAGCTTTCGCGAACACAAATTATGGCTCGATCTGTGTGGGAGGCAGGGCGGTATATGCGTATGTTTTTGTTATCGAACCAGCAGGCGCTGATCCAATCGGTAGTGAATACTAGTAATATTAAAGAGTGTGAAATTTAACCTATGGGTACCCACTTGCCATTACTCTGTATATATACAGGGTGGTCCATTGATAGTGACCGGGCCAAATATCTGACGAAATAAGGATCAAACGAAAAAACTAAATAGAACGAAACTCGTCTAGCTTAAAGGGGGAAACCACATGGCGCTATGGTTGGCCCGCTAGATGGCGTTGCCATAGGTCAAAGGGATATCATTTTTTTACACATTTATTACACATTCGTGTAGTTCATAAAGAAATATGAATGTTTTAGTTGGACCACTTTTTTCGCTTTGTGGTAGATGGTGCAGTAAAACTCACAAACGTGTATTTGCGGTATTTGCTTCGTGATACATTACCCACGTTAAAATGGACCGTTCACCAATTGCGGAAAAGGTCGATAACGTGTTGTTGTATGGCTATTGTGATCAAAATGCCCAACGGGCATGTGCTATGTATGCTGCTCGGTATCCTGAACGACATCATCCAAGTGTCCGTACCGTTCGCCGGATCGTCCCGCTATTTAAGGAAACAGGAATTGTTCAGCCACATGTGAAACGTCAACCACGACCTGCAACAAATTATGATGCCTAAGTCTGTGTTTTAGCTACTGTCGCGGCTAATCCGCACGTCAGTAGCAGACAAATTGCGCGAGAAGCGGGAATCTCAAAGGGCGTTGGTGTTGAGAATGCTACATCAACATCGATTGCACCCGTACCATATTTCCATGCACCAGGAATTCCATGGCGACGACTTTGAACGTCGTGTACAGTTCTGCCACTGGGCACAAGAGAAATTACGGGACGATGACAGATTTTTCGCACGCGTTCTGTTTAGCGACGAAGCGTCATTCACTAACAGTGGTAACGTAAACCGGCATAATATGCATTATTGGACAACGGAAAATCCACGATGGCTGCAACAAGTGGAACATCAGCGACCTTGCGGGTTAATGTATGGTGCGGCATTATGGGAGGAAGGATAATAGGCCCCCATTTTATCGATGGCAATCCACCGACAAAGCCTGACAACATGCAACAGCGCATGGTCAATGCATGTGCGAACATTACGGAAGGCGAACTACTCGCTGTTGAGAGGAATGTCGTTACACGTATTGCCAAGTGCATTGAGGTTGACGGACATCATTTTGACCATTTATTGCATTAACGTCGTATTTATAGGTAATCACGCTGTAACAGCATGCGTTCTCAGAAATGATAAGTTCACAAAGGTACACGTACCGCATTGGAAGAACCGTAATAAAATGTTCAAACGTACCTACGTTCTGTTTTTTAATTTAAAAAACCTACCTGTTACCAAATGTTCGTCTAAAATTGTGAGCCTTATGTTTGTGACTATTACAGAGCCATCTATCGTAAAGCGAAAAAAGTGGACGAACTAAAACACTCATTTCTTTACGTACTACACGAATATGTAATAAAAAAATGGGGCTTCCTATTTAAAAAAACGTAGTTGATATACGTTTGACCTATGGCAGCGCCATCTAACGGGCCAACCATAGCGCCATCTGGTTCTCCCTTCAAGCTAGACAAGTTTCGTTCTTTGTAGTTTTTTCGTTTGACGCTATTTCGTGACATATTTGGCACGGTCACTATCAATGGAACACCATATATATATATATATATATATATATATATATATATATATATAGGGCTATTACAAATGATTGAAGCGATTTCATAAATTCACTGTAGCTCCATTCATTGACATATGGTCACGACACACTACAGATACGTAGAAAAACTCATAAAGTTTTGTTCGGCTGAAGCCGCACTTCAGGTTTCTGCCGCCAGAGCGCTCGAGAGCGCAGTGAGACAAAACGGCGACAGGAGCCGAGAAAGCGTATGTCGTGCTTGAAATGCACTCACATCAGTCAGTCATAACAGTGCAACGACGCTTCAGGACGAAGTTCAACAAAGATCCACCAACTGCTAACTCCATTCGGCGATGGTATGCGCAGTTTAAAGCTTCTGGATGCCTCTATAAGGGGAAATCAACGGGTCGGCCTGCAGTGAGCGAAGAAACGGTTGAACGCGTGCGGGCAAGTTTCACGCGTAGCCCGCGGAAGTCGACGAATAAAGCAAGCAGGGAGCTAAACGTACCACAGCCGACGGTTTGGAAAATCTTACGGAAAAGGCTAAAGCAGAAGCCTTACCGTTTACAATTTCTACAAGCCCTGACACCCGATGACAAAGTCAAACGCTTTGAATTTTCGGCGCGGTTGCAACATCTCATGGAAGAGGATGCGTTCAGTGCGAAACTTATTTTCAGTGATGAAGCAACATTTTTTCTTAATGGTGAAGTGAACAGACACAATGTGCGAATCTGGGTGGTAGAGAATCCTCACGCATTCGTGCAGCAAATTCGCAATTCACCAAAAGGTAACGTGTTTTGTGCAATCTCACGGTTTAAAGTTTACGGCCCCTTTTTCTTCTGCGAAAAAAACGTTACAGGACACGTGTATCTGGACATGCTGGAAAATTGGCTCATGCCACAACTGGAGACCGACAGCGCCGACTTCATCTTTCAACAGGATGGTGCTCCACCGCACTCCCATCATGATGTTCGGCATTTCTTAAACAGGAGATTGGAAAACCGATGGATCGGTCGTGGTGGAGATCATGATCAGCAATTCATGTCATGGCCTCCACGCTCTCCCGACTTAACCCCATGCTATTTCTTTCTGTGGGGTTATGTGAAAGATTCAGTGTTTAAACCTCCTCTACCAAGAAACGTGCCAGAACTGCGAGCTCGCATCAACGATGCTTTCGAACTCATTCATGGGGACATGCTGCGCCGAGTGTGGGAGGAACTTGATTATCGGCTTTATGTCTGCCGAATCACTAAAGGGGCACATATCGAACATTTTTGAATGCCTATAAAAACTTATATATTACTCCCTGGTCATTCCTGTATGAAAGCTTTATTTGTGCAGATTACTGGTCCCTTTCCATGTGTGTTGGCAGGGTACCTTCGGCGGCAAACGACCAATTCCTGTCCCCTGGGCCCGGAGCAGAGGCGTGTTTGTGGCCGCGGAGGCACTCCGGTCGTCGCACGGAGTCTGGGTTGACCGGCGGTCTGCCGCCCCCACCAGTAGCGTCGTCGGTGCTCGAGTTAAGTTGATCGTTTCGTGTCTGCCACGGCGGAGCGTCGCCGTTTATGCGGGAAACTGTAGTTGGACCTGTTTGGTGAATTTACAGAGCGCTGTATGTTAAGGCGTGTTTGCCAAGCCTGAGATTTTTCCTCATTATACATCTGTAACTGCTCTTTTACAGCTGGCACCCCTTGCTGCTACGCCCCACCGTGTTAGGTTTAAGACCTGTCACTTATCAATATAAGCTGCCGAACCTTACCTTGCTCCACAGCCATTAGCTACTACACTTCCTATCATATTTGGCTGCTCGTTCCTTGTTCGCTATGATAGCCGTCTGCTGTAGCTCTCAGCTTACTTAGAATTTTGGGCAATTGTATAGTTAGTAAAGGCTGTGTCAAAGTTTCTGTTGGTCTGAACCAGTGGAATTACTTCAATTTATCTTGAAATTTGGGCGATTGTATATTTATTAAGCGTTGTTGTTATTGTTTTGGTGCAGTATATGGGTGGCCAGTTATGTTTAAATTTTATAGACTTCCAGTTGGTGTGTTTGAGGGACTGTGTATTTTATTGTTTAGGAGATTTTTTATTAAGGGTTATGCATTGCTAAGCGGCCTTCCAACACTTACAATCACTGGCGTCTCTTCTGAGCACCCCGATATTCGGATGAATGTTGTCCAACTGTTTAACGGTCACCCACGCTTGCAATTTGTTAGTACATTCAACAGCTGTTATTATAATTCATTCGGTTGATAAAACTGTTTGCTGAATCTACTTGCAGCCACGCTCAGTTGCTGTAAGTTTTCTTGTTTTTGGGAAGTCTGTCCTTCTGATTTTGATGTCCTGCTCTGTATAGTGTAATTGTTAAAAAAAATTTAAATTATTTTAGACTGTTCAACTTTTGCTCAATTGTCTGATTCCTTTAACAAGTTTTTAAAATTAATATATTATATTGTCATTAAATAATAAAGTGGAAACAACAAATGATAAATGTGTGGGACCACCTTCCATGTTTTTCCCTTAAGCTACCCCAAACCTAATTGTGAGGTATTAGTAAACACTGACCTTGGTCAGACATTCGATCATTGATCAAACAAAAAATCGTACATTAAAATAATACATGAAATTCGTTGAACCAAAAATTGTGAACAAAAAATAATGAATACAATATTATAGAGTCTCACATCTCTGTTAGTAAAGCTTTTATAGAACATGTTCAGAGGTAGAACTACGACACTTTCATACAAGCTTCATCACAGATGTACTCACTCCTGGAGTAACCGATACAGGCAATAGCAGTAATCTGCTCTCTCCTGTGCTCTACAGCCGTTGGAACTTCCTTGTAGGCTACATCTTTTACATCTCCGCAGAGGATGAACGGCGTCGAAAATCACTTACACGTAGGTCTTGATGTAGAGGAATATGGAACGGATGGTAATTATGGCTGTGAAAAATAACATAACGATTCTGTGGCTGCTAACATCCTCTCTCTGGACACTGGCATGCGGATTTACAGCAGCAAATGCAAGAAATGGTAATGTAGTTTGGTCGCTTTGCTCCCCAAATTGTAAAGTGTAAATTCAGGCACTCATTTCTTTTGAACTGCCAGCTACACAGCTAAGCTATGTCGCCTCCACTGGCGACGCATGAAGAATACAGAAAGTTGCACATTTATAGTTGTGTCGGCCTAAGGTGAACTCTGACAGTTGCAGTGGGTTGCACGGATCAGCTTTGTGGGCCTGCTTCAACCGGTAACACAACACGATTTTGTTCAAAATGTTCAAATGTGTGTGAGTTCCTAAGGGATGAAACTGCTGAGGTCACGATTTTGTAACCGACTCTATGAGAACGCCTCAGTGTTGTCACAGCTCTGTAGACGGCTCCTGTTTGCGCCTGCAGATGGCAGCACTTCATTGTTGAAAACTGGCAACAGCACTGCGAGCTGTCGATTACAGGTATCTCTGTGTGCTTTTGGTTTACTTCTTTAGTTAGCCCTGCTGGGATAGACAGGATGTGCGGATACAGGAGGAGCTGGCCGTAGTTCGTGAACAGCTGAATGCACTTTCGACTACAACCAGCCTCGGAGAGTAGAGTTGGGAATAACGTGGGACACCTCCGGCGTCGCTTTGTGTCGCCCTCGGGCTCTGTAGCCGAGGCACCCGCAAGCTGAGTGGCGGGTGATACATTCACATCGCGCGAGGCGCATTCACTCTGTGAGTGGGCAGGTGATCGCTCCTCCAGCAGGTTCCCAGCACCGCTTACGCTAGGCACTTTATACAGCCCCTTAGCGTAATAGTGTCCAGGGCCGGAAAGAAAGCCAATGTGTACCCGATATGTCAGCTGGCGGGAGGGGCTCATCCGAAAGATGGAGGAGGCCTTGCATGCGGCTATCGAGCGTGCTGGGTGCAGTCGTCTGCAAGGTGTCTCTCACGTCGGCATCAGTGATGCCCATCGCTTGGGTCTGAGGCCATCCTCAGTTCATATGGGCGACTGGCGGAAGGGGTGAAACCTTGCAAGTAGGGTGCAAGTAGACCCCGTGATAGGTCAGGGATGGTCTAAACTCGAGTAGCAGAGACCTCGTGGAACGTACATTTTTTTCTATTTTTGGTAGGCCGTAGTCTGAGGTACTCTGATGAACATTCGCCAGTCGACACACTGAATGTGAAATCAGACCACGTAAAGAATAAAGATACTGCGACTGCCAAAATTTTATCAGTAAATTGGCAAAGTATCCGTAACAAGGTTCCCAAATTTACAGCCCTCCTGAAAATTTGTTGGTCTCAAATTATTCTCCTGTATTGATGACAGTAGTGACGTCTAGAAAGTTAATGACTGTATTTATATTTCCATGATTTGTTATTGTAAAGTCTGTCCTATTTAGGTTTATTCCATTACGCAAAGAGCTGCCATGCGCCCGAGTTTCCCCTGATTTGTCCTAGTTTGAGGGCGTCCTCAGGGGTTTCTATACAACTGTCAGGGGGAAACCCTGACTTTTTTGTGTCTGCAGAAATTAGATTGATTGGGAATAAATACATTTTAACAAATCGCAATTAAAATGCACTAAATGAGGACTGTCACGTAGGTAGTTTCATTAGATTTATGTTAGAAAGCCATCGGCGGGCAGTCTTCGACGCTCTACTTCACACACATTTTCCACACTTCTTTACTGAGAGAAACGAGAAGCCGCAGACAACCTACGATCGCTTGCTGCTCAGAGTCCTGCCTCGCCGTCGACCAACTTGTCGTCGACAGACTCTGTGTATGTCCGTGAAAATAATGCGAACTGACCCAAATGTCCGGGATTTTCTAAGTCCTTGTCGGGACTCGGCAACTAAAGTGATGGCAGGTCTAATTACGCACAACAATATCTTTTCAAGAATTGCTAGACACTGCGCTATTAATCCGAAACCGCGGCAAAAATAGATGATTAGAGACACAAGGGGCAAATAAGTATTTTTGTCACGTACCATTATTTCACCAAGTACTCACTGTGAAATCTGAAGGCAGAGTTAGTTCATACTCTGTGCCCCCTGTGCGTTTAAGATATGTACTAAGATACTTCGAAGAGATGAAGTGATTTAACTGAGACATGTTGTTGTCATTGTTGTTGTTATGGCCTTCAGTCCGAAGATTGGTTTGATCAGCTCTCCATGTTACTCTGTCCGACGAAGCCTCTGCATCTCCGTATAAAAATGGTTCAAATGGCTCTGAGCACTATGGGACTTAACTTCTGAGGTCATCAGTCCCCTACAACTTAGAACTACTTAAACCTAACTAACCTAAGGACATCACACACTTCTATGCCCGAGCCAGGATTCGAATCTGCGACCGTAGCGGTCGCGCGGTTCCAGACTATAGCGCCTAGAACCGCTCGGCCACTCCGGCCGGCCATCTCCATATAAGCAATGCAACCTACATCCTTCTAAATCTACTTCCTGTATTCACCTCTTGGTCTCCCTCTACGATTTTAACCTCCCGCACTTCCCCCCAGTACTACACTGGTGAACCCTTGATCTTCTAACATCCGATTCCTTCTTCTAGTCAGGTTGCGCCACAAATTTATTTTCTCTCTAATGCGATTCATTACCTCCTCATAAGTTACATGATGTACCCACCTAATTTTCAGCATTCTTCTGTAGCACCTCATTTCCAGACTTTCTATTCTCTTTTTTTCCAAGCTATTTATCGTCCATGTTGCACGTCCATACATGGCTACACTCCATACAAATACTTTCAGAAAAGATACTCGATGTTAACAAATTTCTCTTCTTCAGAAACACCTTAGTTGACGTTGTCAATCTACATTTTATATCCTCCCCACATCGGTCATCATCAGTTATTTTGCCGCTCTAATAGTAAAACTCACCTACTACTTTAAGTGCCTCGCTTCCCATTCTAATACCCTCAGCTTCACCTGATTTAATTCGACTACATTCCATTTTCCTCGTTTTGATTTTGTTTATGTTCATGTTATATCCTCCTTCCAATACGCCGCTCTTTCCGTTCAAATGCTCTTCCAAGTCCTCTGCAGTCTCTGACAGAATTACAGTGTTATCGGTAGACCTCAAAGTTTTTGTTTCTTCTCCCTACTCCAAAATTTTCTTTGGTATCCTTCAGTGCTTGCTCAACGTATAGTTTGAATAACATCAAGGGTAGGATACAACCCTCTCTCACACCCTTCTCAACCATTGCTTCCCTTTTATGCCCCTCGATTCTTATAACGTGTCTGGTTTCTGTACAAGTTGTAAGTAGCCTTTCGCTCCCTGTGTTTTACCCCTGCTACCTTCAGAATTTCAAAGAGAGTACTCCAGTCAAGATTGTCAAAACGTTTGTTTAAGTCTACATATGCTACAAACGTAGGTTTGCATTTCCTTAACCTATCTTCTAAGATAAGTCGTAGGGTCAGTACTGCGTCGTGTGTTCCTACATTTGACCGGAATCCAAACTGATCTTCCCCGACATCAGCTTCTACACGTTTTTTCCATTCGTCGATAAAGAATTCGTGTTAGTATTTCGCAATCATAATAGTTCGGTAATATTCACACCTCTCAGCACCTGTTTTCTATGGAATTGGAAAATACAATCGTCCTGAAGTCTTACGCTATTTCAGCTCTCTCATTTCTTCCACAGCAGATGGAAGAATTTTGTCTTGGCTAGCTCTCCCAAAGGTATCAGTAGTTCTGACAATACCGTCTACTCCCTGGGCTTTGTTTCGACATAGGTCTTTCAGTGTTCTGTGAAATTCTTCTCGCAGTATCATATCTCCCATCTCATCTTCTTCCTCAAATACACCTCCCTTGTATAGACCTCCTGTATACTCCTTCCATCATTCAGCTTCCCATTCTTTGCTTAGGACTGGTTTTCTGTCGGATCTTTATATTCACACAGCTGCTTCTATTTCCTTAAAATGTCTCTTCAGTTTTCCTTTCCACTAGTGCTATATGCTTCTAATCCCTACATTTGTCCTCTGGCCATTCCGGCTTACCCATTTTGCACTTCCTGTCAAACTCATTTTACGACACTTGTATTCCTTTTCCCCTCCTTCATATGCTGCATTTTTATATTTCCTCTTTTCACCAATGAAGCTCAATTATCCAAGGATTTCTGCTAGGACTTGTCTTTTTATCTGATCCTCTGCCATCTTCACTATTTCGCCTCTCGAAGCTACCAATTCGTCTTCTCCTATATTTCTTTCCCCTGTTCTTGTGAATCGCTCCCTAATGCTACCTCAAACTCTCAAAAACCTATGGTTCTTTCAGTTTATCCTGGTCCCATCTCCTTAAATTCCTACTTTTTTGCACCTTCTTCAGTTTTAATCTACAGTTCGTAAAAATATATTGTCGTCAGATTCCAGATCTGCCCCTGGAAATATCTTAGAATTTAAAACCGTGCTCTGAAACCTCTGTCTCACCTTTATATAATCAGTCTGAAACCTTCCGGTGTCTCCTGGTCTCTTCCACGTATACAACCTTCTTTGATAATTCTTAAGGCAAGTGTTAGCCATGACTAAATTATGCTCTCTGCAAGATTCTTTCAGGCAGCTTCCTCTTTCATTCAATTCCCCCATTTCATATTCACCTACTATTTTTCCTTCTCTTCATTTTCCAACTATCTAATTCCTTTCCCCCATCAAAATTAAAGTTTCGCCTCACTTAACTTTCTGAGTATTTTTTTTATCTCATAATATGGTGGGTGTGGGCTTCGAGTCTATCTTGAACACGATAACGGGTTCACTATGCACATCATAGTAGCTTACTCGCATTCATATTTTCTTACTCATTATTAAATCTACTCCTGTGTAACACCCATTTGATTTTGTATTTATAATCGTGTATTCGCCTGACCAGGTGTACTGCGTCTCCTGCCACTGTACTTCACTGATTTCCATTATATCTAACTTCAACCCATGGATTTTCGTTTTCAAATTCTCTAACCTACCTGCGTCCGCAGCTCGTGGTCGTGTGGTAGCGTTCTCGCTTCCCGCGCCCGGGTTCCCGGGTTCGATTCCCGGCGGGGTCAGGGATTTTCTCTGCCTCGTGATGACTGGGTGCTGTGTGCTGTCCTTAGGTTAGTTAGGTTTACGTAGTTCTAAGTTCTAGGGGACTGATGACCATAGATGTTAAGTCCCATAGTGCTCAGAGCCATTAACCTACCTGCCCGAGTAATGGATCTGACATTCAACACTGTGATCCGTAGAGCGCCAGTTTTATTTCTCCTGATGACGACATCCTCCTGAGTAGACCCAGCCCGGAGATCCGAATGGAGCACTATTCTACCTCCGAAATATTTTACCCAAGAGGATGCCATCATTTAACCATACAGTCAAGTTGCATGCCCTCGGTAAAAAATCCTCTTGCTTTCACCCATTCGTAGTACCAGCAGAGCAAGTCCGATTCGGTTGATGTCACAAGGCCAGATCAGTCAATCATTCACTCTGTTGCCGCTGTATCTACTGAAAAGGCTACTGTCCCTTTTCAGGAACCGCACGTTTGTCTGGTCTCTAAACAGATACCTCTTTGTTGTGGCTGCAACTACGGTACGGCTATCTGCATCGCTGAGACATGCAAGCCACCACACCAAAGGCAAGGTCCGCGGTTCATGGAGAGCAAGACCAAAATAGTTTGGGACCTGGAAGATCACGTATTGATCGTGTTTTCTCTATAAGCCAGATACTCTAAAAACACTGCGAATTTAATCCCCAACGTGGACTTTTAAAAGGTGTTCGAAAGGGTGGTGAGAACTAAGACATGAAATATTAGTAGACTATAGCATTCCTCGGCATTCAATAACGTCAGTTCAGAGTCTGTAGGAGATACGGCATCGCTCAACCATTAGTACCGGAACGAGAAGAATTACAGGAGTAGTAAGACGAGGGTGTCCTGCTTGGCACACAGTATTTAAAATACACAGAAATGACACTGTCAGTAAGTGTCAAAAGAAAATGGGAGGTTCATACCCATCGAGATGTACGGTATGTAACTCCCTGCATTTTGTTTTGTTTTGTTATGTGAAGTGGCAGATACTGAAGACAACTTTCAACGAGCTTTATTGTTCTTACATATAACGATAAAACAATATAATTTAATCATATCCATAAAGGGAAGTAAATATATGGCGATCTGGTTAGAAAAGAACAGATTAGAGTTAAATCATAATTGAAAATATCGTACTAGCACAAGTCCATGTACTCAGTTACCTGCTCTGCGATATCTCTTAACCGTACGACAATGATCCTGAAAAGCAACCATAAAGGTGCTTACAAAGGTTAGGTAAGATTAAGAGAACGCTCCTGAACAAAACCAGGAAAGAGACAATGCTTCTATAACACTATGACTGTACCTTTACTGCTCTGTGGAACCGAAGCATAGATTTTTACGACCAAACAATTATAGAGAATTGAAGCGGCAGAAATAACACTATTACGAACTTTGGCAGAATATAAATTACAAAATCGTAAGAGGAACAGTGACGTAAGGGCGGAGCTCGATGTTATAAGAAGAGTACAATATTTCCAAGAGTATAGAAACGAATGGCATGACCATCTACTATGTATGGATAAAAGCTGAATATCAAGGAAAACCTATGACCACAGATAAAACTGTAAGACGGAGGATACGACGACCAGGAAGAAGATAATTTGATCAGCTTTAAAGTGCTTGGTTTCGGAACAGACAAAGATGTCTAAGAAATTCTGTTACTCGCTCCTGTGAACGCGAACGCGTTATGCAGATCTTGGTATCTCTCGCGTCCATCTTGAAAAGATAATCTAAAGATGCCTAAATAAGGCGAAACTCGTCGTTGAAAAACAAAATAAATAAAATTGCAACCAAGACTGTTTTTAACCAATAAAGATGTCTAACCCGGAAGTGTACATGTAGACTGGCGTAACAGCCGTGGGTGAAGTGCTTAGCTAACTTCCACTTTTCATTTTCAAACACATGTGTAATATTACGTATTACAAGTCGTAATGGTCAAATCATTTTTCACAGACACAGGCCCTTTGACTCTTCAGAGATGTCACTAAACCCACCCAAAGATGTAAACAACCAGGCATGAGCAGCGTCTATTAGACGGAGGGGGTCCGACAGCCGATCATTTCCATTCATTCCACCAGGAAGGAGGTACACGGCTCATTTTGTCTGCAGTTCAGCCATGCCTAGACGGTCAGTACCGCGGTTAGATCGCGTCCGCATTGTTACTTTGTGCTAGGAAGGGCTCTCAACAAGGGAAGTGTCCAGGCGTCTCTGAGTGAACACTTTGTGCTAGGAAGGGCTCTCAACAAGGGAAGTGTCCAGGCGTCTCTGAGTGAACACTTTGTGCTAGGAAGGGCTCTCAACAAGGGAAGTGTCCAGGCGTCTCTGAGTGAACACTTTGTGCTAGGAAGGGCTCTCAACAAGGGAAGTGTCCAGGCGTCTCTGAGTGAACACTTTGTGCTAGGAAGGGCTCTCAACAAGGGAAGTGTCCAGGCGTCTCTGAGTGAACACTTTGTGCTACGAAGGGCTCTCAACAAGGGAAGTGTCCAGGCGTCTCTGAGTGAACACTTTGTGCTAGGAAGGGCTCTCAACAAGGGAAGTGTCCAGGCGTCTCTGAGTGAACCAAACCGATGTTCGGACATGGAGGAGATACAGAGAGACAGGAACTGTTTATAACATGTCTCGCTCAGGCCGTCCAAGGGATACTACTGCAGTAGATGACCGCTGCCTACGGATTATGGCTCGGAGGAACCCTGACAGCAACGCCACCACGTTGAATAATGCTTTCCGTGCAGCCACAGGACGTCGTGTTACGATTCAAACTGTCCGCAATAGGCTGCATGATGCGCAACTTCACTCCCGACGTTCATGGCGAGGTCCATCTTTGTAACCACGGCACCATGCAGTGCGGTACAGACGGGCCCAACAACATGCCGAATGGACCGCTCATTATTGGCATCACGTTCTCTTCACCAATGTGTGTCGCATATGCCTTCAACCAGACAATCGTCAGACACGTGTCTGGAGGCAATCAGGTGAGCCTGAAAGTCTTACACACATTGTCCAGCGAGTACAGCAAGGTGGAGGTTCCCTGCAGTTTTAGCGTGGCATTATGTGGGGTCGACGTACGCCGCTGGTGGTCATGGAAGGCGCCGTAACGACCCTACGATACGTGAATGCCGTCCTCCGACCGATAGTGCAACCAATCGGCAACATATTGGCGAGGCATTCGTCTTCATGGACGACAATTCGCGCCCCATTGTGCACATCTTGTAAATGACTTCCTTCAGGATAACGACATCAAATGGTTCAAATGGCTCTGAGAACTATGGGACTTAACATCTGAGGTCATCAGTCCCCTAGAACTTAGAAGTACATAAACCTAACTAACCTAAGGACATCACACACATCCATGCCCGAGGCAGGATTCGAACCTGCGAAGGTAGCAGTCTCGTGGTTCCGGACTGAAGCGCCTAGAACCGCTCGGCACACCGGCCAGCGATAACAACATCGCTCGACTAGAGTGGCCAGTATGTTCTCCAGACATGAACGTTATCGAACATGCCTGGGATAGATTGAAAAGGGCTGTTTATGGACGACGTGACCCACCAACCACTCTGAGCTATCTATGCCGAATCGCCGTTGAGGAATGGGACAATCTGGACCAACAGTGCCTTGATGAACTTGTGGATTACTAGAGGTAACGGTGTGTACAACAATCTGGACCACCACCTCTGAAGGTCTCGCGGTGTGGTGGTAGAACATGCAGTGTGTAGTTTTCTTGAGCAATAAATAGGGCGGAAATGATGTTCATGTTTATGTCTATTCCAATTTTGTGTATAGGTTCCGGAACTCTCTGAACAGAGTTGGTACAAAACTTTTTTTGATGTGTTAAACATGTGTTTGAAAATCACAAGTCGTCGAAATCGGCTAATCGCACGATTTAAATGAAGGTCATTTACATTATAGTCTACTAATGACCATGTTTTCTTTTCTTAAGAGTGATTTGTGTAGGTCTGGTGTTACGAGCTGCAGTGAATGGCACTCTCTTACCTGAGAGAGCTCGAAGAGCCGCGTATGGTCGTCACTGCAACAAAAAGAGAAAGAACCGTCAATAATTTGTTTAAGACAGCTGGAATCGCAATGTAAGATTACATAGTTTAACAATGGCTACTATTAATGTACAATTGTACAAAACAGAAACAGGTTTCAATGTTTTACTCTTCTTTGAAATGCTTACCAGCATTGTGTATAACCCGCTGCCAGCAATGTTAAAGTCCATTAGTACTGTCACTTGTTGATAGTTCAAGTGGAGCAGTCTACTGCTCGACTGATCTCTAAAAAAACCTCTGAAGTGAATGCCGCGAAGTGTTCCCCACATCTTAGCAATCAAGCATAGGACCTAAGTCAGGAGAATACAGTGGCGGGTACAGCACCTCACCTCAGAGCCCCACCGATCGATCACGTCGTTCACAGCACGCGCTGCTTGCTGGCGAGCATTGTCATGCAAAATGATGGATGGGTTCAGCATAAACTGTCACCGCTTCTTTCTCGATGCTGGTCGCAGGTTGTGTACAAAACAAAAGTTGTATAGTATATGGAAAGTATGAACGGTAACAGCATGCTGTAGAACAACATCATCAGAGTCGTACAAGAGAATCATGACAACTTTCACATTGCTGCGGTCCTTTTTTTTTTCATCTAACAGTGGCACTTGCTCCCAACACCCTCAATTATTTGTTGGATATACTCTAATCTCTGCCTTCCCTTACAGTTTTTGCCCTCTGCAGCTCCCTCTAATACCATGGAAGATATTCCCTGATGCTTTAACCCACTTTCTATCACCCTGCCCCTTCTTACTGTTGGTGTTCTCCATATATCCCTTTCGTCGCCGATTCTACAGAGAACCCCATTTCTCATCTTATCTATCCACCTTGTTACCAACATCCTCGTACAGCACCACATTTAAAGCGCTCCGATACTCATCTGCTCCGGTTTTCCCACAGTTCATGATTCACTACCATTCAATAAGGTAACAAAAGTCTTGCGTTAGCGATATGCACATATACAGATGAGGGTAGTATCGCGTAGACAACGTATAAAAGGTGCGTTTGCGGAGCTGTCATTTGCACTCAGGTCAGGCATGTGAAAAGTTTTCCAGTGTGATCCAGGCCGCACGACTGGTATTAACAAACTTTGAACGCGGAATGGTAGTTGGAGCTAGACGCATGGGTCACTCCATTTCGGGAATCGTTAGGGAATTCAATATTTCGAGATCCACAGTGTCAAGAGTGTGCCGAGATTACCAAATATTAGGCATTACCTCTCATCACGGGTAACGTAGTGGCTGACGGCCTTCACTTAAACACTGAGAGCAGCGCCGTTTTGCGTAGAACTGTCAGTACTAACTGAGAAGCAGTACCACGTGAAATAACCACAGAAATCAATGTGGGACGTACGATGAATGTATTCATTACGACAGTGCGCCGAAATTTGGCAGCGGACGACCGACGCGAGTGCCTTTGCTAACAGCACGACATCGCTTGCAGTGCCTCTCCTAGGCTCGTGACCACAGCGGTTGTACTCTCTAGACGACTGGAAAACCGTGGCCTGGTCAGATGAGTATCGATTTTAGTTGGTAAGAGTTGATGATAGGGTTCGAATGTGGCGCAAAGCCCTAGAAGCCATGGAGCTAATTGTCGTCAAACGGCTGTGCAAGCTGGTTGTGGCTCCATAATGGTGTGGGCTGTGGTTACATGGAATGAACTGGGTCCTCTGGTCTAACTCAACCTGTCATTGACTAGATGTTTATGTTCCACTACATGTAGACCATTTGCAGCCAATCAACGATGTCATGTCAGTGGGCCACAATGTTTGCGATTGGTTTGAGGAAAATTCTGGACAATTCGGGGGAATTATTTGGCCACCCAGATCGCTGACATTTATGGGACATAATAGAGATGCCAGTTAGTGGACAACATCCTGCACCGGCAACACTTTCGCAGTTACGGGCGCTTATAGATGCAGCATGAATTAGTTGTTCTGCAGGCGAGTGCCAACGACTTGTCGAGTCCATGCCACGTCGAGTTCCTGCGCTCCTTTGGGCAAAAGGAGGTCCGACATCAGATTAGGAGGTGTCCCATGACTTTTGTCACCACACTGTACAATGATGTGCTCCGAACGCACATTGACCGAATGTTGTTCTTCAAATCAAGCCGATGTTTGATACCAGTAGACTTCACTCGGTCATACTTCTCTGCCCTCTTTGCCTGTGCTGGTTTCATTTTTATGTCCTCGTCGCTTCGTCCGCCATAAATAATATTGCTTTCAATGTAGCAGAATTGCTTCATCTCATCTACTTCTTGGTCACCAATTTTAATGTTAACTTTATTGTTAATCTCATATCTGTTACTTACTAGTCACTTCTTTCGTTTTTCTTCGGTTTACTCTCAATCTAGATTCTGCATCCATGTACTGTACGTTCAGTTCTACAGGTACTGTAATTCTTCATTTAGGATAGCAACGTCATCAGCGAATCTTATCACTGTTATCCTTTCACCCTCAATTTTAATTCCACTACCCATTCTCTTTTTTTTTTGTAGTTGTTCTTCCATGTGTACATTTAAAGTAAGTGGCGAAACACTGTATACGTTTCTTACAACCTTTTTAATTCGAACATTTCATTCTTAGTCTTCTATTCTTATTGTTTCCTCTTGGTTTTTATATAACTTTTACATTTTCCGTATTTCCCTCTAGCTTATACATTTTCCTGTAACATTTGTCGCAATTGTACACTGTCTAACGTTTTCCTTAGGTCGATAAATCCTATGAACGAGTCTCGATTCTTCTTTAGTCTTCCTTCCATTATCAAGTGAAATGTCAAAACTGCCTTTCTGGTGCTTTACCTTTCCTTAAGTTGCTCTAATCGTCATCTAATAGACCCTCAATTTTCTCTTCCACTTCAGTGTATTTTTCTTGACAGCAACTTGCATGCACGAGCTATTAAGTTGGCTGCACGATAATTTTCTCACTTGCTTGCCCTTCATATCTTCGGGTTATGCAGACGAGATATTTCCGAAAGGCTGACGGTGTAACTCTGACATATTCTACAAATCACCATGACTAGTTGCCACTTGCCCCAACGATTTTAAAAATTTCCAAGGCTTGATATCTAACCCTTTTGCCTTATTTGATCCAAATCTCAGTTAAACTCCATCTCTAATAATGGCTCTCCTATATTTTCCGTATTGACTTGCATTTCTCCTACCACATGATCTGACAGTTCCTCCCCCTTGTAGAAGAATTCAGTGTGCTCTTTCCACCTATCCGTTCTCTCCTCTGCGTTTAACAGTTTAATTCCTTTTTCACTGTTAAAGCTCATGCCTTTACTTTTAAATTCACAGAAACCTGTTTTAACTTTTCTATATCACGCTCTCCGACTACCTTATCTTGTTCCATTTCTTTATATTTTTTCCTGCAACCAATTCGCTTTAGCATTCCTGCAATTTGTACTTTTTCATTCTATAGTGACACATACTGCTGTATTTCTGTCTTTCTGAGCATTTTTGTACTTTCTTCTTTCATCGACCAGTTAATAGTATTCCACCTGTTACACATGGTTTCTTCGTAGTTAACTTCGTTAGACCTATACTCTGTATGTCAGCATTTGTCATTGCTCTTCTTAAATATGACCATTAGTTTCCAACTGTACCGCCTACTGAGGTATTCACTATCGCAGTATCTACTGGCTTAGAGAACGTCGTCGTTTCTCAGTAGGTAAGTAATATAGTGTCTCCTACGCGTTTATTGTGTTCCAAGGGGAACACGAGCAGCGTCGTATGGTAGCCATTTCTGCATTTGAGTCAGATAATGCCGAACTCAGCATGAAGTAGTTTTTCTTATGCTCAAGTGTGCCTTCAGAATGTAAAGTGCAGTCGTACACGCTAATACTGTCTGTCGAGCCAGCTCACGATCGTTTGGCATCGATCATAGTCCAGTAGCGTGGTAAGCGCAGACACGTCGTCACTGTAGAGAGGAGGACCTGGCCAGTGAATGTCTGCCAAAAGCTAAAAGCTTTTAGCCACGTTGCCATTGTCTTGCAAGGCAATGCAGACTCTCCGTAAGCCTTCCGAAGACCTCGATGAAACTGTCGTTCTGTAACTCTCCTGGCACATTCAGTCTTTATCGAATTCTATTTTTCTTGTTTCGAAAACATTATGAAATTTTTATGCAGCCAGTTACTTAAAATTCTGTGGAACTTAATTAGAAAAATGTTCAGCAGAGAGTTTCAACACTTAGTACCATTTTACATTATGTGTAATAGAATACCGACATAGTAAATTATACAAACACGTAAGATATGAGAGACATTTCCTAAATAATGCACAGGCTGGTATTACTGTGGATTGTTTGATGCAACAACAATGAAAATTACGTGAGATGTTGTTAGGAACGTGAGGAACAAGCACGTGTTTTTGTTTTTTCGCTATAAACTGTAATAAAGTTGGTGAGAGGTAAAAATGAACCCTGCAGGGGTCTCTGATACTATGACTATTAAGACCACAGGTCGTACACCAATATTGAAACTTCACGTGGCAAAAGCTCGACAGAAATCCACAGTGTGTTAAGTGGGGTTTGCAGCGAACTCACAGTGGATTGTAGTGTAGTTTCACGCTGGGTTAATCGATTTTATGTGGTGATCATGTGAGCATAGACGATAATCCAAGAGCCGGAAGGGCAAAAACGTCGACACATGAACGAAGTGTAAAACTTGTAGCAGATGCTCTTGATGACCGCCGTGTGACTTGTAAGGAACACTCTGAAGTGACGGGAATTCCCCAACATCAGTATACCGTATTATGACCAATTATCTGAAGAAGAGAAAAATTTCTGCGGGATTGGTTTCGCTTTGTCTGGCGAAGAGAAGCAGAAACGCTTGGACATTGCAACCTTGCTCAAACAACGATCGATCGTGAAGGTTATGGATTCCTGTGTTGAATTGTCGCTGGTGATGAAACATGGATTAGAGATTTTTGAACTGTAGTTGAAATCACAGTCCAGTGAGTGGAGAGCTTCAGATTCTCCACTTCCAAAAAAATTTCGACGTGCTCAATCAAATGATGATTTTTGGTTATGATCACCAAGGAATCATCATGACAGATAGAGTCCCATGTGGAACAAGTGTCACAGCAGTGTCTTATCGTAACTTCATGCAAAGCCCGCGCAGAGAAATTCACAAAACCCCATCGCAGTTGCTTGAGGCTGGGACACTTGCTCTCTACGACAATGCACGCCCGCATATCGGCAATGTTGTAGGCCAAAAACTGCTCCTCGTCATCTTTCTCTGGAAGAACTTTCTGCCGCAGTTACCCGAGCCATTCCATAGGTGAACAGATATGGCGTCTCATAGGGAAGCTGGGATACTATACTGAAGGACTACAAAAAGAGAGATAAAAAAATAAAGGTGTAAGTAAAAAAAATTGTGTGTAGTATTTATGGAATGCCCCTTGTAAGGAATTTCGTATGTACAGATTTAATTTGTGTGTACGTTTTGCCAGTATGCGGGCAGTATGTGTTGCATATGCGTGAGTAAGTGAACAAATGAACTTTTTGTCCAATCACAGGACCAGGTAGCAGGATTCAGCTTCGTCAGGTATAGGAGGTGGACTTGAGAGTCACATACTGCAGATCAGTGCTCTGCGAATATTTTTTGGAATGAAAAAACAAGCAGCGACATCAACCGAAAACATAACTTGAACTTGTACGAAGAAGGAACGCAGAACTAACACTGTAACAGTCATAAGGATCAACAGAATTTAGCAATGATGTTGATAATTCCGGAAAAGCGAAGAGAAACAAAATCAGGGCAACAGGTGCTCAGTAGAGCTGCGTAGTGCTGAAGTGATGAGCTGATAGAGGGGAGTGGGAAACCCTGCTGGCCAGCGAGCTCTGCTTATCGTTTCCTCTTCCTCCTGAATCGCCTCGTTACCATCCTGTCTGCAGAAGACCTGCGACAAAATGGTTCAAATGGCTCTGAGCACTACTTCTGAGGTCATCAGTCCCCTAGAGCTTAGAACTACTTAAACCTAACTAACCTAAGGACATCACACACATTCGAACCTGCGACCGTAGCAGTCGCGGGGTTCCAGACTGTAGCGCCTAGAACCGCTCGGTCACACTAGCCGGCACATGCGACCACAGCCCGCTTAGTTTATTCACTTTCTCATCACACGAAGTGTCTACACTAACTAGGGATGTGCGGTGTTGGCATACCATCGTTGCTGATTTTGATTTCAACACCTACGTAAAAGCATCGATAGTCGATAATAATCGACATCAAGACACATACACTACTGGCCATTAAAATTGCTACACCACGAAGATGACGTGCTACAGACCCGAAATTTAACCGACAGGAAGAAGATGCTGTGATATGCAAATGATTAGCTTTTCAGAGCATCACACAAGGTTGGCGCCGGTGGCGACACCTACAACGTGCTGACACACAAACAGCAGTTCACCGGTGTTGCCTGGTGAAACGTTGTTGTGATGCCTAGTGTAAGGAGGACAAATGCGTACCATCACGTTTCCGACTTTGACAGAGGTCGGATTATAGCCTATCGCGATTGCGGTTTATCGTATCGCGGCATTGCTGCTCGCGTTGGTCGAGATCAAATGACTGTTAGCAGAATATGAAAGCCTTGGGTTCAGGAGGGTAATACGGAACGCCATGCTGGATCCCGACGGTGTCATAGCACTAGCAGTTGAAATGACAGGCATCTTATCCGCATGGCTGTAACGGATCGTGCAGCCACCTCTAGATCCCTGAGTCAACAGATGGGGACGTTTGCAAGACAACAACCATCTGCACGAACAGTTCGGCGACGTTTGCAGCAGCAGGGACTATGAGCTCGGAAACCATGGCTGCGGTTACCCTTGACGCTGCATCACGGACAGGAGTGCTTGTGGTGCTGTACTCAATGACGAACCTGTGTGCACGAATGGCAAAACGTCATTTTTTCGGAGGAATCCATGTTCTGTTTACAGCATTATGATGGTCGCATCCGTGTTTGGCGACATCGTGGTGAACGCACACTGGAAGCGTATATTCGTCATCGCCATACTGGCGTATCACCCGGGGTGATGGTATGGGGTGCCATTGGCTACACATCTCGGTCACATTTTGTTCGCATTGACGGCACTTTGAACAGTGGGCGTAACATTTCAGATGTGTTACGACCCGTGGCTCTACCCTTCATTCGATCCCTGCGAAACCCTACATTTCAGCAGGATAATGCACGACCGGATGTTGCAGGTCCTGTAGGGGCCTTTCTGCATACAGAAAATGTTCTACTGCTGCCCTGGCCAGCACATTCTCCAGATCTCTCACCAATTGAAAAGGTCTGGTCAATGGGGGCCGAGCAACTGGCTCGTCACAATACGCCGGTCACTACACTTGATGAACTGTGGTATCGTGTTGAAGCTGCATGGGCAGCTGTACCTGTACACGCCATCCAAGCTCTGTTTGACTCGATGCCCAGGCGTATCAAGGTCGTTATTACGGCCAGAGGTGGTTGTTCTGGGTACTGATTTCTCAGGATCTATGCACCCAAATTGCGTGAAAATGTAATCAGATGTCAGCTTAGTATAATATATTTGTCCAATGAATACCCGTTTATCATCTGCATTTCTTCTTGGTGTAGCAATTTTAATGGCCAGTAGTGTATGTTAGTTAACATTGACATTAAGTGATTACTTTAGAGGATACGACATTGCCGTGTCTATTCCTGTGTTATTCGGAAACACGGTGCGCTGTTCCTTCGTACAGGCATGCATGCCTAAAGGAACGTTGGATCGTATTTCAGAATAACACAGGCACTACCATATCGTCCATTTCCACCGACTGCAGGCAAGCTTTTTTCAGCTAAGTGTCTCCCCTGTACGCGAACATACACATGAATATACGAGTCCAGGCTGTATACACATGGTTGGCGACGTATGGAAGTTTGGGTCTGGACCAGACAGCTCGTGATAAGCGGGAAATACGGGTTCGAGCCCCGGTCCGGCAGAAATTTTCACTTTCTTCATTCCATTATACATGTGATTGTTGTCCATATTTGGAGCAGCGAATTCCTTTAATGTACTTTCGAAGATTCCTTTTAACGTAACATACAAATACACTGCCTATTTGGTGTGATGAATGGTAGCTAGCTCTAAATACAGAAAAATTTAAGTTAATGCGGATGAGTAGAACAAACAAACCCGTTCGGATACAATATTAGTTGTGTCTCGTTTGACACAGTCACGTCGTTTAAATATCTGGGCGTAAAGTTGCAAAGCGATATGAAATGGAACGGGCATGTAAGGACTGCTGTAGAAAAGGCGAATGGTC
The DNA here is from genome assembly GCF_023864345.2 of Schistocerca serialis cubense. Classification (NCBI taxonomy): domain Eukaryota; kingdom Metazoa; phylum Arthropoda; class Insecta; order Orthoptera; family Acrididae; genus Schistocerca; species Schistocerca serialis. The sequence continues at coordinate 95,328,542 of NC_064643.1, forward strand.
GATTTATGTCCATTGGGAGAATTCTAGGAAAGTTCATCTGTAAAGGAGGCCGCGTACAGAATGCTAGTGCGACCTGTTTTTGAGAACTGCTACCGTGTTTGGGATCCGTGCCAGGTCGGATTAAAGGAAGACATCCAAGCAATTCAGAAGCGGGCTGCTAGATTTGTCAATGCTAGCTTCGAACAACACGCAAATGTTAGGGAGGTGCTTCGAGAACTCAAATGGGAATCCCTGGAGGAAAGGTGAGGTGGATTGCCACGCGCCGTGAGGTCGATTGCTGAGTATCGATGTAGATGTAGATGACATAAAAAAGTAACGGACCCAGAAAGGGAGGAGTGAACGAAACGACACTTCACAGCTTGTGAAGGTCTGTGATATTATTTCAGTGTCTACAAAATCCACTCAAATTTACAAAGAATTGGCACTATGAGCCCAGTTATCAGTATTACGTTGGACCCACTGTGGCCTGGACGCATGTACTGATTAGGTTGGGAAGGGTCTCACGAAACCATTGAATCGTATCCTGAGGCATGCTGGAACACAAATGTTGTAACTGGTACTTGATCCCTTGGATACTGGTATTGAGCTAGTACTACACCATTCTCCGATGGTGTGTGCGCCTTCAACGTTACGTTTAGAATACTAAAAGGAAAAAGAAGTTAAAACTGACTACACGTTAAACCCAGTCCATGAGCTAAGAATAAAAACTTCCTCTTGGAAAAAATACGCTGTACAGACAACGGATGTCCCGAACTGAAGGTTAAATGTCCTGCACCATATCGCTTCGACGGAAGGAAAGTAAAACGCGGATGACAGCCGCACCTCGTTCGCTAACACGACCGCTAACTCAGACGACAAGCAAACACTCGCAGGTAAGTAGTTAAAAGAAGGGCATTCGGTCAGGAAATGGCAAACCGTCAAAGCCTGATGACAATGAGCGCATAGTGGTCGGCGATCATCACCCAACAAATGACGATATCTAAAACTACAGTGCCCAATACGAAACGTAGCTGAAATGATCTCCTAGCGGCAAGAGAGCCGAGAGGAGGTCGGCCAAGTCGCTAGGAGGGGTTTAATTCTTCTGAGCTTGTTCCCATGAAGGGAAGACAAGTAGTGATGCCAAAGTGACACCACCTGCCAACAGACAGCAAGACGGAGATCATCCGAAGCAATGGAAGAGTTAGCGGGCCGAGGTACGCGGACTGCAGCCTTAGCAGCAGCGTCAACAGCCTCGTTTCCCGTCAGACCGACGTGACCAGGAGCCCACATAAACATCACAGACGCTCCCTTAAGAGCGAGCAAGTGGAAGCTTTCTTGGACCCCTTGCACTAAGGGATGGACTGAGTATAACACACAGAGGCTCTGAAGGGCACTCAAAGAATCGGAGCATATGACAATTAAAAAGGCTTTTTCCAAGTCAAGAAAACCTGTACAAGCTTCCCTAGCTTTTCCTAAGTATCTTTTGCCAGTATTTCGTAAGAAAGCTACTGCTTCTTTTGTTCCTTTTCCCATTCTGAAACTGAACTGTTCTTAGTTCAATTTCCTATCATCCTTTGATTGCAATCGTCTATTCGCCAGTCTTAGCACATTTTTTTGTGAATGAAATATCAAACTTATTTTTCTATGATCTGTGTGTTTCGTGGTATTTGTTTTCTTCGGTACTGGCTCACTCACTCTTTCTGTGAAGTTATCTGACTACTCAGCTTTCTCCTAAACCTAACTGGACACATTTACAATTTCTGCCCTTCGTTTTCTAAAAATCTGATGAGTCCAGTCAGAACCCAATCTCCACCAGTTGCTTTTCCACATTTCACGCCATTAAATGCCACCCCAGTTTGTTCCTATAATTCTCCTACGTACCTGTTCCATTCATTCATTATTCCTTGATTTTGTGCAATTTCTCACTATTTTCATCTTGGTATAACACTTTCCATTTCTGACAGAGTAAAACCAACTGTGTCCGGAAACGGAAAACGAACCAATTGCTTCACCTCAGAGGCGTCTGGTTCATAAAATTTGCTGCTTCAGTTTTTGACAGTTCGTGGCACATGATTTTTTTTTTTTACCAGACTTTCTTTTATCGAAAGCAATCGCCTAAAAATTAAGACCACTGGAGCATTCTTTCAAGGCAACACAAATGTTCATTGTCACTTATATTACCCAGTTATTACTTCCGAGTGCTGCAACCAGAAGTTCTCCCGTGGTGTATGTGGCTATTGCATCCACGCATTTCATTTCCACTCTTTTCTCAAAAGAAAAGATTTTCTGACCCTGTGCTTACGTGAGCCTATTTCATCAAGTGCTTCAGATTTATGGAGAACAACGAACTGAATTGTTTCAAAACTAGAGGAAAAACTGACAGATTTGCTCTCTCATTTCAAAATACTATAATCTGGACACTGGCAGACTGGTCAGAAAACTAAATCTGCTTTATTTCACTAACATTTTAGTGATACAGTCTGTTATCGTGAAGTACAACGTCATGAGGGGCAGCAGAAATCCACACATTGGAAAGTGTATTAGGAAAATGACCAAAAAGTAAGGTTATCATCAATCAGAAGATTGTTTTGAACACCAAAGGTGTTTACTAGGCATTGTCCTGTTGGAACTGGTACGCCTTGCCATCTTTCACCTTTGACTGACTTATCCAGCCAGTTATAATGGGAATTGCAAAAATTTTATCTGGCAGTTGTCACTTCTTTCACCTCTGGCAGTGTTCATTGATGTGAAAAATGCCGAGTTGGATCAGAGGTGAAAGAAGTGATAACTGGCAGATAAAATTCTTGGAATTCACTGGGGATCGAACTTATGACCTAGGGATCCATAGTCTCCCATTGCACCAGCGAGCCAAGCAGAGAGCTGTCATTGAGTTACTTTTGGCGGGAAACCAGAGCATCACAGATATTCATAGGCGCTTGCACAATGTCTGCGGAGACCTGGCAGTGAACAAAAGCACGGTGAGTTGGGCGATGCGTGTGTCATCATCGCAAGAAAGTCGTGCAAATTTGTCCGATCTCCGGCGAGCCAGCCGCCCGCACAGCCGTGAGCCCTGCAAGGCTGGAACGTGCGAATATTCTTCTTCGAGGTGATCGACAGTCAAATACCTCGCTGGTCAACTGGACGTCTGACAAATCTGCGCAACCGAGAGGAGCTGGATTGTTCTTCTCATCTGTCCTACAGCAAGGGTCTCGCACCATCCGATTTCCATCTGTGTTTTGTTTTTATATTTATTAAATAATTGATAGTGTTAAAAAAATATAAATTAAAAATGTGATTGGAATTCGATCCTGCGATCCACCGTTTACAGAACGTTTTGGTTAATGAAGTAATAAATGATCTCTTCTTGCAATAAAGAATATAGTCTTCTTGCAGAGAACAAAAAAACGCCTGCTACATGAGTAAAATATTGCAGGTAAAATGATAAAGAAATAAAAATCTCTATTGTTTGAAAATAAAGGACGCTGTTCTTCACAATATAAAATATTTCTTGGAAACGTAAATTAGTATGTTTTTTCAACACCACCTCATTTTCTTTTTGACATAAATCGTGTAACACGTAGCAGACACGAACTGTTTCTTTCAGGACAAAAGGAAACCAGAACACGACCTTCTTAGTGGGAGCGTTCCTCGCCGGTCCCGTTGTACCTCGTGTTGGAGCTGGATACGTCTTCAGGTATGATGGTGGATTCTCTCCACTGTCTTGTTCCTTTCTTGCTCAGAATGATCATATGCATTCTCCTACCCGATACACTCCGCCTGGGTGGATGACCAAACAAAGCAGTATCTAAAAAATTTGCGTAATATGTTCGATATCTCGGATTTTACAGAATCTATAAGTGACGTTCTTTTAGTAAGGCCGAAAACTGCCCTCTCGGAAAACGTAGAGTATAGTCAGACTCCGAATCCAAGTCACTGTGTTGGTCTTCGTTCGGGGAAGGTATGTCACATCTGGGAGAAGTACGACTAGTATCTGTTGTTCAACTGATTGCAGCGCCACTCGAAGGACACAATGTCGCAGCAGGCGATGTTCATCTCTGTCTATAACACTGCACTGTCGGCACAGTAGCGTATTCCTCATGTGAACAAAAACAACTAAACGGGAATCGGAAAGGTGCAGGCCATTTATCACAAATCATTTGTTACTTTATTAGAGTCCAACAATACCAGAACACTAATAAAATACAAATTATTCAGGCAGTTACTTGAAAATTTTTTCAGTTTAACTCCCTGATGATTAATTAATTAACTTAAACGAATAAAATGCACCCATTTAAGAAGGACTAACAAGCAAGTAATACATTCAAATATATCTCGAACACGAGCTTAGCGCTGGGCAAACAATGACAGCAATACATTGGGCTCGTGAAAGGAGGTGCTTTACGTTAATGAATATAAGTATAGTAACATAAAGGTTCGCCGATGACATTGTAATTCTGTCAGAGACAGCAAAGGACATGGAAGAGCAGCTGAACGGAATGGACAGTGTCTTAAAAGGAGGATATAAGATGAACATCAACAAAATAATGGACTGTAGTCGAATTAAATCGGGTGATGCTGCGGGAATTAGATTAGGAAATGAGAGGCTTAAAGTAGTAAATGAGTTTTGCTATTTGGGGAGCAAAATAGCTGATGATGGTCGAAGTAGAGAGGATATAAAATGTAGACTGGCAATGGCAAGGAAAGCGTTTCTGAAGAAGAGGAATTTGTTAACATCGAGTATAGATTTAAGTGTCAGGAAGTCGTTTCTGAAAGTATTTGTATGGAGTGTAGCCATGTATGGAAGTGAAACATGGGCGATAAATAGTTTAGACAAGAAGAGAATAGAAGCTTTCGAAATGTGGTGCTACAGAAGAATGCTGAAGATTAGATGGTTAGAGCACATAACTAATGAGGACGTACTGAATAGGATTGGGGAGGAGTTTGTGGCACAATTTGACTAGAAGAAGGGATCGGTTGGTACGACATGTAAAAATCGTAGAGGGAGACCAAGACATGAATACACCCAGCAGATTCAGATGGATGTAGGTTGCAGTAAGTACTGAGAGAGAGAGTAGTATGGAGGGCTGCATCAAATCAGTCTCTGGACTGAAGACCACAACAACAACAACATAAAATTACAGTAGTCTGGTATCTAACGAGCTGAGGCCCGTAAAGTACTAATATTTTATGCAGCGCACACAGGAATAATTATTAACGCAAATGTCCAATATGTAATCAATCAGAGAAGCCCCGTGGCCATAATCTAGATACTGACGTGGTAAAATAATAAAATACCACTTTAAAAAATAAGCGTTACGCCAATATGAAAACTATTACGTTAAAACTAAACTTGAAACTGGGAAAACATGGAAGGGGCAAGTACTGCCGATCAGGTCTCAGTATGATGATTTAGAATAACGGGCGCTTCTGGTTAAATTAACGCCGTATCACTACGAGATAGAACCTCAACTTCCGACGTATGCCATAGCAAGACTGGAGGCCGCATCGTCTCAGAGGCTACGGTGAGACGGGAAGCGGCGTGAAGACCTCGCGCACATACACGCACAGCCGACGCGAACAGGCTACGTCCGGTGGACCGGTGGGAAACAGACAGTGATCGCTATACAACCTGGATGTAGAAGTTGTTCTCTGTGTATAGAACTACAGCGCGTCTGCAGATTCATGTGCTTTGCATCGCCCGCCATCTAGTAGTTTGGCAACCAAATTTCTATCGGCCTGTACGTGACAAAGAATTGCAAACTTTATTTCTTGTTTCGAACTTTATGTCAACATGTGATGTAATAGACTGATGTGGGTGCGGAATGGAAAAGTTCTCTCTCTTCGTGTTCTAGTGACATTTCCTAGCAGCCATGTTGCAAATTGGCAAGAAACTAAATTTAAGCATCTATGGCTGGCACGATCAGACAGCTGAAGTGCAACATGCAGTTAGTACAGATATCACTAGTACCAGATAAACCCGGGGCAGCGCCTCCGAACACTACGCACAGCTCGGAAGGCCGAGAGCAAACAAACAGACATCTAATTCATGCGTAATAATCATAGAACATATGAAAATGCTCAGACCAAGACAAGAAACTCAATGTGATCGTGGCCCAAAGCCCCAAGCAAACCTTACGTATTACAACAAGAATATGACAATCAGAATTACTAAAAAGGTTAACCGATTAACCTTACAATAAAGTATAACAACAGGTTAATGTAATAATCAAGAAATCACAAGGTATTCAACACATTAACGTAAGTAATCTGAAAGGTAACAGGCAAATTTTGAGTGCTAACACTCAAAGAACTACAATAGTAATTATATTTAGAACAATGATTATTAAATTTTTTAAATGATGCAAAATCTCACCAGAGTAATGAGCCAAGATTCACTGGGCCGCTACCGTTCGCTTACCATGACCATAGGCAATTTTATAGTCATTACATCAGTCAGGGAAGCAATCTGCAATACAACTAAGATTCAATGCCGACCTCCGTGTCACTAATACACATGCTGGTCTAGAACATACGACAGAATTAATTTCAGGCCACAGTGATAAGACAAGCAGACGTTGAACAAGCTTCAATTGAAATAAATTTTAAAACACGTCAAATATGGCACTCAGATAATTTTAAACAGAGGCGCCAAAGAGTAAATTTAACACCCGAGACAGAGTGATGGAGAACCACAGGCAATCCAGTGTAGCGACGGCAACTTAACACGAGAGCACGTCTGTCAATCAAGTAACGAGTACCTCACCCTCAAAGAACAGAACAGACGGCACCAGAGAATGAACAGCACTCCAACACCGACATCAGAAAGTATGTCTCCTTAATCCAGGGTAAACCGGCTGCGTCGACATTAGGCCCAAGTATTGCCGACACGCTACGGTCGCAGGTTCGAATCCTGCCTCGGGCATGGATGTGTGTGACGTCCTTAGGTTAGTTACGTTTAAGTAGTTCTAAGTTCTAGGGGACTGATGACCTCAGAAGTTAATCCCATAGTGCTCAGAGCCAATTGACCATTTTTTTATTGCCGACAAACTGAAGTCCGCCGACCACTGACCGCTTAAGCAGTCGTCACACGGACCGTGCATCCGAACGTTGAGCGTGCCGAGTTTCTGACGTCATAGCGTGTAATAGCACGTTCGGGTAGTCTTTCCTAACGTGCAGATCAATATCTAGCATGTCAGATACTCTATGAGCGTGCATCTGAGCGTTGACCAATCAGATGGCAAAACGCCACCTACGTAACATGCACGCCATCTCCCTTCAGCACTGAGCTGTGACGCGCCATATTGGCATTCAGTTAAAGCCTATACGTATATGTGTCGTTTCTGAGCACCAGCAAATTGAAATTCACTCGAAAACCCGTTGTTAACTGCGTGACTCGTTGTAATACACTCCTGGAAATGGAAATAAGAACACCGTGAATTCATTGTCCCAGGAAGGGGAAACTTTATTGACACATTCCTGGGGTCAGATACATCACATAATCACACTGACAGAACCACAGGCACATAGACACAGGCAACAGAGCATGCACAATGTTGGCACTAGTACAGTGTATATCCACCTTTCGCAGCAATGCAGGCTGCTATTCTCCCATGGAGACGATCGTAGAGATGCTGGATGTAGTCCTGTGGAACGGCTTGCCATGCCATTTCCACCTGGCGCCTCAGTTGGACCAGCGTTCGTGCTGGACGTGCAGACCGCGTGAGACGACGCTTCATCCAGTCCCAAACATGCTCAATGGGGGACAGATCCGGAGATCTTGCTGGCCAGGGTAGTTGACTTACACCTTCTAGAGCACGTTGGGTGGCACGGGATACATGCGGACGTGCATTGTCCTGTTGGAACAGCAAGTTCTCTTGCCGGTCTAGGAATGGTAGAACGATGGGTTCGATGACGGTTGGATGTACCGTGCACTATTCAGTGTCCCCTCGACGATCAGCAGTGGTGTATGGTCAGTGTAGGAGATCGCTCCCCACACCATGATGCCGGGTGTTGGCCCTGTGTGCCTCGGTCGTATGCAGTCCTGATTGTGGCGCTCACCTGCACGGCGCCAAACACGCATATGACCATCATTGGCACCAAGGCAGAAGCGACTCTCATTGCTGAAGACGACACGTCTCCATTTGTCCCTCCATTCACGCCTGTCGCGACACCACTGGAGGCGGGCTGCACGATGTTGGGGCGTGAGCGGAAGACGGCCTAACGGTGTGCGGGACCGTAGCCCAGCTTCATGGAGACGGTTGCGAATGGTCCTCGCCGATACCCCAGGAGCAACAGTGTCCCTAATTTGCTGGGAAGTGGCGGTGCGGTCCCCTACGGCACTGCGTAGGATCCTACGGTCTTGGCGTGCATCCGTGCGTCGCTGCGGTCCGGTCCCAGGTCGACGGGCACGTGCACCTTCCGCCGACCACTGGCGACAACATCGATGTACTGTGGAGACCTCACGCCCCACGTGTTGAGCAATTCGGCGGTACGTCCACCCGGCCTCCCGCATGCCCACTATACGCCCTCGCTCAAAGTCCGTCAACTGCACATACGGTTCACGTCCACGCTGTCGCGGCATGCTACCAGTGTTAAAGACTGCGATGGAGCTCCGTATGCCACGGCAAACTGGCTGACACTGACGGCGGCGGTGCACAAATGCTGCGCAGCTAGCGCCATTCGACGGCCAACACCGCGGTTCCTGGTGTGTCCGCTGTGCCGTGCGTGTGATCATTGCTTGTACAGCCCTCTCGTAGTGTCCGGAGCAAGTATGGTGGGTCTGACACACCGGTGTCAATGTGTTCTTTTTTCCATTTCCAGGAGTGTAAAATAATGAGAGACATCATATTCATGGCAAAAGAATTAGTGTAACTTGCGTATTATGAGAGTATGTCATTTGAAAGTAGCAGCACACAGAGGATCCACCAAAAACACGTTGTTCTTGGTACAGTTTGTTATAATTAAATTTCAGCCTAAAGCCTACGCTTAAGGAATTTAGCAAGTGGCAACATCTTAGAATTGGCCGTAAATGAACTGTTGTCGCCTTAGCGTAGTGAATAGCGTTGATTCATGATCAGAGGCGTGATCTGATGATGGTTTGCGTCTCGCCAAGTCTAAATATTTTTTTTCTTAACATTCGCGTATATAATAGGTTCTGATGCTTTATTATTAGTTTAATGTAAGTATATACTGCAATATTTGATGTTACGTAAATATAAGTTCACCTTCTTTTTGAGGAGTGAGTTCGTTCGATTGGCTTAATCTACAGGACAGTTGCGCTACTTGTATGAGGATATTTTATTCCTTTTTCTTTTGAGTTTCGTAATTTACATCTTGTAAGATTCTGCTACTGTGTAGGGACAGTGATCAAGTAAGGTTGACCTTAGGGTTTTACTAAAATGAGGGAAAGATAAAATAGTGTTTATCTTATGTGGCGAACTATTGCAAATTTGTGTCGCACTGTTTGTAATGGAACTTTTATAAGTCTGTGTACTTACTGATTGGACGTGGTACTTCCCTTTTTGTCTTAAAACATGTACATCGATATTGAAGTTTTTATTTGTGTATATTACATATAGAACAATGTGACTAGGATATGGACAATGGAGGAAATGTGCGTTCTAATAGAGCTAACGTGGGAATTTTACGCGCGCCTGTTGAGTAAGCAGTGTCATTTACGAACTAGCTGTAGTGCGTCGCTATCGCGTATACCACGTTGTGGCCCAGGTACCGTATGCACAAGTCGCATCGTTCCTGAGCGTTCAGCAGCACGTTGAACTTGGCACGCTCAACGTTGACGTTCGACAGCACGGTCCGTGTGCCGACGGCTTTGGACAATCGTGCGCCTGTAAGCACCATGAACCGTACGCCACATGTGCCTCATTTTCTCTCTCTCTCTCTCTCTCTCTCTCTCTCTCTCTCTCTTTCTTTTCCTCCCTGACTGCGGCCTACTGCCTGCCCATGTGGTCAACAACCCACTCCAAGGAACTGGAAGCAAAGACTCAACTAGCAGCCGACCGAAGCGCCACCCAGCGGCAAGACAGAGAGGCATCGCGCCAATAGGCAAAGATGTAAGAACATAGAACGAGCTGACACGGCTCACGTAACACGGAACGTTCCCATTTACAACCTGATACCATAGTGCGCGCGTCCCAGTATCAAGGTGTTCTAATTGTACTCGGGATGGCATCTCTTAGGAGCGCGTCAACATACGTTAGTGTCAGCGGTGTCGGCGTGGGCGTAGGCACGGATTCGCCAGTTGGACTCGCACAATTCTCCGCTGCACGCAGTCCGGACGTGGCCTTCCCGTATTCCGAGCATGTTTTGGGTTGCCTATCGTAGATGACTATTGCTCTGCATAGGATGAACAAGTAAGAGGGTACATGTGTCAGATCTGATCCGACTCACCGCACTGAGAAGGGGATAGGTCGTGAAGTTCGACCATTTGTCTCCAATTGACTTAAGCACTCTTCCATACCGTCACTGCGCGATAGCGATGGAAATGTTACCGATGCTGGTGCCACTAAAGAAGAGTTACTAAATACAGGTTTCCGTAATTCCTTCACGAAAGAAGACGAAATAAATATTCCAGAATTCGAAACCACAACAGCTGTTACCATGAGTGACATAAAAGTAGATATCTTAGGTGTTGCGAAACAACTCAAACCACTTACGAAATCCGGCCGCGGTGGCCGAGCGGTTCTAGGCGCTTCAGTTCGGAACCGCGTGACCGCTATGGTCGCAGGTTCGAATCCTGCCTCGGGCATGAATGTGTGTGATTTCCTTAGGTTAGTTAGGTTTAAGTAGTTCTAGGGGACTGATGACCTTAGACGTCAAGTCCCATAGTGCTCAGAGCCATTTGAACCACTTAAGAAAGGCAAGTCTTCTGGCCCAGATGGTATACCAATCAGGTTCCTTTCAGAGTATGCAGACACAATAGCGCCTTTCTTAGAAATCATATACAACCGCTCACTTGACGAATGGTCTGTTCCTAAGGAATGGAAAGTAGCACAGGTCACACTAATATTCATGAAAGGAAATACACTCCTGGAAATTGAAATAAGAACACCGTGAATTCATTGTCCCAGGAAGGGGAAACTTTATTGACACATTCCTGGGGTCAGATACATCACATGATCACACTGACAGAACCACAGGCACATAGACACAGGCAACAGAGCATGCACAATGTCGGCACTAGTACAGTGTATATCCACCTTTCGCAGCAATGCAGGCTGCTATTCTCCCATGGAGACGATCGTAGAGATGCTGGATGTAGTCCTGTGGAACGGCTTGCCATGCCATTTCCACCTGGCGCCTCAGTTGGACCAGCGTTCGTGCTGGACGTGCAGACCTCGTGAGACGACGCTTCATCCAGTCCCAAACATGCTCAATGGGGGACAGATCCGGAGATCTTGCTGGCCAGGGTAGTTGACTTACACCTTCTAGAGCACGTTGGGTGGCACGGGATACATGCGGACGTGCATTGTCCTGTTGGAACAGCAAGTTCCCTTACCGGTCTAGGAATGGTTGAACGATGGGTTCGATGACGGTTTGGATGTACCGTGCACTATTCAGTGTCCCCTCGACGATCACCAGTGGTGTACGGCCAGTGTAGGAGATCGCTCCCCACACCATGATGCCGGGTGTTGGCCCTGTGTGCCTCGGTCGTATGCAGTCCTGATTGTGGCGCTCACCTGCACGGCGCCAAACACGCATACGACCATCATTGGCACCAAGGCAGAAGCGACTCTCATCGCTGAAGACGACACGTGTCCATTCGTCCCTCCATTCACGCCTGTCGCGACACCACTGGAGGCGGGCTGCACGATGTTGGGGCGCGAGCGGAAGACGGCCTAACGGTGTGCGGGACCGTAGCCCAGCTTCATGGAGACGGTTGCGAATGGTCCTCGCCGATACCCCAGGAGCAACAGTGTCCCTAATTTGCTGGGAAGTGGCGGTGCGGTCCCCTACGGCACTGCGTAGGATCCTACGGTCTTGGCGTGCATCCGTGCGTCGCTGCGGTCCGATCCCAGGTCGACGGGCACGTGCACCTTCCGCCGACCACTGGCGACAACATCGATGTACTGTGGAGACCTCACGCCCCACGTGTTGAGCAATTCGGCGGTACGTCCACCCGGCCTCCCGCATGCCCACTATACGCCCTCTCTCAAAGTCCGTCAACTGCACATACGGTTCACGTCCACGCTGTCGCGGCATGCTACCAGTGTTAATGACTGCGATGGAGCTCCGTATGCCACGGCAAACCGGCTGACACTGACGGCGGCGGTGCACAAATGCTGCGCAGCTAGCGCCATTCGACGGCCAACACCGCGGTTCCTGGTGTGTCCGCTGTGCCGTGCGTGTGATCATTGCTTGTACAGCCCTCTCGCAGTGTCCGGAGCAAGTATGGTGGGTCTCACACACCGGTGTCAATGTGTTCTTTTTTCCATTTCCAGGAGTGTAGGAGTAACCCATTGAATTACAGACCCAATTCACTGACCTCAATTTGCAGTAGGATTTTGGAGCATATACTGTACTCGAACATTATCAATCACCTTGAAGAAAATGACTTATTGATACATAACCAAAACGGATTCAGAAAATATCGTTCTTGTGCAACACAGCCAGCTCTGTATTCCCAAGAAGTAACGAGTGCTGTCGACAAGGGATTTCAGATCGATTCCATATTTTTAGATTTCCAGAAGGCTTTTGACACCGTTCCTCACAAGCGACTATTAATCAAATTGCGTGCATATGGAGTATCGTCTCAGTTGTGAGACTGGATTCGTGAATTCCTCTCAGAGAGGTCACAGTTCGTAGTGATAGACGGTAAATCATCGAGAAGAACAGAAGTGATATCTAGCATTCCACAAGGTAGTGTCATAGGCCCTCTGCTGTTCCTGATTTACATAAATGATCTAGGAGGTAATCTGAGCAGCCCCCTTAGATTGTTTTCAGATGACGCTATAATTTATCGTCCTGTAAAATCATCAGATTATCAATTTTCTTACAAAATGATCTAGAGAGAATTTCTGTATAGTGCGAGAAGTGGCAATTGGCACTAAACACAGGAAGTGCGAGGTCATCCACATGGGTACTAAAAGAAATGTGATAAATTTTGGGTATACGATAAATCGCACTAATCTAAGGGCTGTCAGTTCGACTAAATACCTAGGAATTACAATTACGAGCAACTTAAATTGGAAAGACTACATAGACAAAATTGCGAGGAAGGCGAAACAAAGACTGCGCTTTGTTGGCAGAACACTTAGAAGATGCGACAAACCCACTAAAGAGACAGCCTACATTACACTTGTCCGTACTCTGCTGGAATATTACCGCGCGGTGTGGGATCCTTACCAGGTGGGATTGATAGAGGACATCGAAAAACAGCAAAGAGGGGCAGCTCGTTTCGTGTTATCGCGCAAGAGGGGTAAGAGTGTCACTGATACGATACGCGAGTTGGGGTGGCAGTCACTGAAACAAGGGCAGTTTTCTTTGCGGCGAGATCTATTTACGAAATTTCAGTCACCAACTTTCTCTTCCGAATGCGAAAATATTTTGTTGACACCTACCTACGTAAGGAGAAATGATCGTCATAATAAAACAAAAGAAATCACAGCTCGATCGGGAAGGTTTAGGTGTTCCTTTTTCCCACGCGCCATTCGAGAGTGGAATGATAGAGAAGTAGTATGAAAATGGTTCTATGAACCCTCTACCAGACACTTAAGTGTGAATTGTAGAATAACCATGTACATGTAGATGTAAAAGGGCTTAGTGCCCATCAATCACAAACTCAGACGGAACCTCGAAGGGAAGTTCGAAGATGCGTTTGCTTCGTAATTCCAGTCCTGCATGATCAGTAGTCACTTCGCGGACATACCCGTCGGAGTGAAGAAATTTGAGACCATATTTAGTATCTCGAATCACTTTATCACGCACTGCAACATTAATAACTTTGACGTAGACTACACTGCTCACTATGGGAAAGGTTTGTTGCAGTAAATTCGTTGTAATCAAGTTGAACTTCGTCTCGAAGAACCGTTCAGTACCACAGTCTATAAATCGCGCATATTCGTTCGGAAAGCAAATCCTGGGAGCCGACTTCCAGTATGCATATGCCATTCAACATCAGTTGCCTCAAAAATTGGAGTATGCTGGATAGATAACCAATTGCACACAAGGGCCGGCCGGGGTGGTCGAGCGGTTCTAGGCGCTACAGTCTGGAACCGCGCGACCGCTACGGTCGCAGGTTCGATTCCTGCCTTTGGCATGGATGTGTGTGATGTCCTTAGGTTAGTTAGGTTTTAGTTCTAGGGGACTGATGACCTCAGAAGTTAAGTTCCGTAGTGCTCAGAGCCATTTTTTTGCACACAAGGACGTAAACACCGCTTGGTGTGTGGTGGAGGGCACTATTCGTGCCGAAGTGATATTTACCCCCCCCCCCCCCCCTCTGTTCCATCGCGGATCGCGCGAGGGAAAAACGACTGTTTGAACGTCTCAATACGAGCTCTAATTTCCGTTATCTTTGAATGGTGATCATTGAATGGTGATATGAAAGTTGGTGGTAACAATATATGCTCTACATCCTCAGCGAAGATAGGATTTTGAAATTTAGTGAGCAGCCCCTTCCGTTTAGCGCGTCGTCTATCTGCAAGTGTGTCCCACTTCAAACTTTCAGTGTGATTTGTAACGCTCTCGCGATGGCTAAATGCACCAGTCACGAATCTTGCCGTTCTTCTTTGTACCGTCTCAATCTCTTGAATCAGAACCAACTGGTAAGGACCTCATACAGACGAACAATACTCTAAGACCAATAGGATGCCGCGAATTTAAAAAAAAAAAAAAAAAAAAAAAAAAAAAAAAACTGCCCCATTCATGTGAAGAATATTGATTTGATTAATTTGTATAAATTTTTTTATATCAACGTGGTGTTAGCGGTACAATAGTCAAGGAGAAGGTGAGTGTGAGTGGGTGACATGGAACAGAACAGCAGGATAAGTGCAGAAGTTAAATTGAATAGCTTTTAAGTAAAACGCATTACAATAGTTTAAGGGGGTGGGTGACAAAGACGAATGCGCCAGAAATGGTGTTCAAACGCATGTGAAAGTCAAAAAATGTACCAGAAAATGGTGGGAGGACATAACTAATTACTTAATTTGGTATCAAAGGCGGTGCAATAGTTTAATGAAATGGGGGTAACATGGAAAATAGGACAATAGGTTACATGCTGACAAAGGGCTGAACATTAGGTTAAGACACTCAGAGTACAGTGCCGAACATGAGGTTATGCAACATGTTTGCCCCATGTAATTACTTCTTACACATGTTTCCAAACAGCAGAGAATGATGAGCAAGAGAAATCCAATCCCCCCCCCCCATTTCCATACATTTCATACACTGCCTTGAATCCCCTAAAACAATGTTCCATGCACAGCAATCGATTTCCCTCCGAATGACCATTCAACTGAGTCTTTTTCCCGCCATTTTCTGGGGAGGAGAGGGTGGGAAGGGAGGTGGGTTTACCAGATGGGAGAGGTTATTTAATTGATCAGTTTAATTAAGTAGTCAATCAACTGATAGTAGTGACAGGGTGTATTCCAATAACTCAGACCTGAAAAGCCTTGAATCCCATAAAACAATGTTCCATACACAGCAATCTATTTCCCTCCAAATGACCGATCAACTGAGTCTTTTTCCCGCCATTATCAGGGAGAGGAGGAGAGGGTGGGAAGGGAGGGTGTTTACCAGAGGGGGAGAGGCTAATTAAGTAGTCAATTAAACTAATAGACTATTCCAAAAACTCAGACCTGAAAGTGTACCTGTAGCAGCGAGGGGGAGTTTCCTGAGGGGAGAGGGGAGTGGGAGGGGATGGGAGACCAATAGGTTAAGTGCAGTGACATGGAAAACCACATAACAGAACAATAGGTTAAGGACCTGTCAATCAAAGGAGAACAATAGGTTAAGTACCTGTCAATCAAGGGGAAGAATAGGTTTGCCCCTGAGTGCATACCTGCCCCTGATGTAGGCAACCTGCACTAACAAAATGTGCTGATGTCCTAGTTACCCTACTGCTACCGGATGGTTATTATTTTAAGATGTGCAGCTCCTCACAGAAGCCCAATGTGGGCTGCAATTCTCAAATGGCAATGAAATGTAGTAGAAAATCTAATGCGTTAATGCGGAACCAATTTATGCTGGAAAAAAATTAGTTCCACTTTTGGCCACCAGGTGCAAATCTGGCGCTGTGAATACAAGAACGACACATGCAAATGTCTCCACATGTATTGGATTAGGAAAGGGTCATGGGCAGTAAAGGTTAGAAAAGCGAGAAAGCCATAATACTGATTTCATTATTAACTGCCACTTACACAATTTCTTTAATATGAGCACTGGAGATGTGAATGGGATGCTGTACAGCGCCAGATTAGCATCTGGTGGCCAAAATTGGAAGTAATTTTTTTTCCAGCGTAAATCGGTTCCACATTAACCCTCTTGCATATCAACCAAGTTTCACTGCCATACAATATTAACAGGCCACATTGGACATCTGTGAGTAGCTGTACTTTAATTATAACGTCCAGTATATGGTAGAGAGGCAGCAACTGGTATGTCCGACTTCTTATACACTGAGGTGGCTAGTAATAAAACAGTTAATACGCTCTGAATAAATAATATGACAAAACTTCCTTTTGCTCACCAGGCTCAGCTGTATCTATGAAACTGCACATGTCGACTTGCCGTTCAGAACACACTAAATGAGCCATAACTACTGACTGGTGAACTGATACATATTCAGAATGGCGGACATGTGCGGAAGAACAGACAGCACACATTCATATAAACGCAAGTTCGTAGAGACTTGTTGACACAATTCTTATAGCGTTCACAAGAGATGGAAGTCTCTTCACTCCCTGGCGATTGACACGGGTTGTGTCACGGCGAGTAGCCAGCACAGCGCCGTTAATCCAACAGGAACTTTCTGGTAGCGGGCAGGATCCAACCTCGAAGAGAAATGCCCTCTTAGTCTGTGGGGACGCTATTTCAGGGCGGTGGCGCCTCGGAACTACGGGAGGCACAACTTCTTATTAGCGTCTCACTGGCGCCTCGTGATACAGCTTTTCTGTGCAGATCTCTGCCGTGATCGATACTTGTTGCGCCGCTCTCGATACTCGATAAATAGCAGGGACGAGTTCCAGTCCTGCATCGATTTCGATTTTAATATCTGCGATAGTTGAGTGCGTTCTGTATATTGACCACAATAACAGTGTCAATCAACGGCTGATTTCAAATTGATCTATTGCTCATACTAGGGCTGTTGGCAAAATGTCCATTTATCGATATATCGAATTTCTCCGAAAATTATATATAGTAGTGGCAATATCGAGTGGCGATATTTTAATTTTTTTTTTTTCGCAGCTTTTCATAAATATTTGTGGTTGTTCTTTTGAAATTGTAGTAGAACATAATTTTACTTTCGCTGTTTAAAGGAGTGTTACTATTTTTTGAGCTTTCATCAAGTCCTGTCTTCCTCTTTTTCCTCTTTGCCTGTGTGAAGCAAGTAAGTCTAGATGGCACAAGGAAGTAGTCAGATTGCACTGGGGGCGGGGGGGGGGGGGGGGGGGGGGGGGGGAATGGAATAATAAGATTTCCGATGTGAAGAAATAGCACCTCAGTCGCATCATTGAAAAACAATTTTTATAGTGGGCTGTTTCTTCATATCGGAATTGTTCAACTACCGCTGCTGAAACTGAAAAACAAAAATCTAAATGAGAAGACTAGTCTTTGCGGTGGTCGGAGACCTGTGAGGGGAAATGATGACGTAATAGGCGCTCGGCGCTACCAACAGAAACTGCAACGTTTAACTTTACCATGCTATTCCGACACTACAACATCTAGATCGCTGGCTGGCATTTACAGAAACGAAAAAAAAGAGGGAAGTCGACATGAATTGTTCGGGGCAAATCCTAAATGTGACGAAACCGAACGTCTGACCCATCGGATGTGCCACTTACCTGCAGCTACCATTGTTAGCTAAGTGGTTGTCACCAAGCGTGCACGTGCATCATTTTTCCTTTCAATTCCTGCTCTAAAGGGGATAAGCAGGCTGCTTGCTTGTTGATGTGCAGAATATTTAATAATAAATCAATACTTAAATAACAGCTCTAAAACTGGCTGTGTATACGTACAATGCGCAGCCGATATCTTTTTTTGGCCTGTACGCCAATATATTTTTCGTGGATATATCGATAATTTTTTCCAGCTGCTGTTGCCCAATATACTGAGCCTGTGTCAATAAAGCCCTACAATCTCCTTAAGTATGATGCTCAAACCGTCAATACCGCTCGCTGACCGTCAATTTTATTGGGAAGCACTCACTATTGCGCAGGGCCCCTCAGCGTCTTCGTTCGTGGGTGCCTGGACTACAGATAGCGTATTTTTTTTCCAAATATTGTAACATAACCTTTAATTTACGTCCATTTCGATTGGTTTTAAACGGCATTGACAAGGTGATGGCCTGGTGACTGTATACCCGTATTTTATTGCCAGCTCGTCACTTTCTTATATGGGGAACCATGGTTATACATAGATGCTTTAGATCCGTAAACTCAACCACATTTCAACTTAT